>NW_006792514.1:1099693-1140733 GCF_000442215.2 Lipotes vexillifer
CCCTCCGCGCCCCTGTTGCTGTGCTGTCCTCCGCGGCTCCGAAGCTCCCCGCTCCGCCTCCCGCAGTCTCTGCCCGCGAAGGGGCTTCCTAGTGTGTGGAGACCTTTCCTCCTTCACAGCTCCCTCCCACTGGTGCAGGTTCTGTCCCTATTCTTTTGTCTCTGTTTTTTCTTCTTTCTTTTGCCCTACCCAGGTACGTGGGGAGTTTCTTGCCTTTTGGGAGGTCTGAGGTCTTCTGCCAGTGTTCAGTAGGTGTTCTGTAGGAGTTGTTCCACGTGTAGATATATTTCTGATGTATTTTTGGAGCGGGAGGTGATCTCCACGTCTTACTCGTCCACCATCTTGAAGGTCTGTCCGCTAGACATTTTAAATTGTTAATTTCTTTCTATCATAAGTTGTTTGATGGAAGGTTCTCCTTTCTTGTAGTTTAGTGGTGTGTGCATAACTTTGATTTACTGAAGAGTATAAGCATAACAAGAAGGAAGTTTTTGGTGTGTTTCACAAAACTGGTCCTTTTTCTTTCTTTTTTTTTTTGGCATCTTTACTGGGGTTTAATTGCTTTACAACGGTGTGTTAGTTACTGCTTTACAACAAAGTGAATCAGCCATACATATACACATGTTCCCATATCTCCTCCCTCTTGCGTCTCCTTCCTTCCCACCCTCCCCATCCCACCCCTCCAGGCGGTCACAAAGCCCCGAGCTGATCTCCCTGTGCTATGCGGCTGCTTCCCATTAGCTATCTACCTTACGTTTGGTAGTGTATGTATGTCCATGCCTCTCTCTCGCTCTGTCACAGCTCACCCTTCCCCCTCCCCATAGCCTCAAGTCCGTTCTCCAGTAGGTCTGTGTCTTTATTCCTGTCTTACCCCTAGGTTCTTCATGACATTATTTTTCTTAAATTCCATATATATGTGTTAGCATATGGTATTTGTCTTTCTCTTTCTGACTTAATTCACTCTGTATGACAGACTCTAGGTCTATCCACCTCATTACAAATAGCTCAGTTTCGTTTCTTTTTATGGCTGAGTAATATTCCATTTTATATATGTGCCACATCTTCTTTATCCATTCATCCGATGATGGGCACTTAGGTTGTTTCCGTCTCTGGGCTATGGTAAATAGAGCTGCAATGAACATTGTGGTACATGACTCGTTTTGAATTATGGTTTTCTCAGGGTACATGCCCAGTAGTGGGATTGCTGGGTCATATGGTAGTTCTATTTGTAGTTTTTTAAGGAACCTTCATACTGTTCTCCATAGTAGCTGTACCAGTTCACATTCCCAAAAGCTGGTCCTTTTCTGATTGATGATTCAGTATAAGAACTCCTGAGTGCTACCTTCTGAGACCCTTTGTTGTCCTATAGATGTGAAATAATGTGGATACTTAAGGTGGGACAGCAGATATTTTCTCTTTCACGCTCCAACCCCCCAGCCGCCCGTACACTTTGGAAATACAGTATTTGCTGTTGCCCATTTTCCATTATCTTCCCCAAGTTTTTTTTTTTTTTTTTTTTTCTTGCGTTATGCGGGCCTCTCACTGTTGTGGCCTCTCCCATTTGCGGAGCACAGGCTCCGGACGCGCAGGCTCAGTGGCCATGGCTCACGGGCCCAGCCGCTCCGCGGCATGTGGGATCTTCCCGAAACGGGGCACGAACCCGCGTCTCCTGCATCGGCAGGCGGACTCTCAAGCACTGCGCCACCAGGGAAGCCCTTCCCCAAGTTTTAATTGGAAAAATCTCTACTGCTTCTGTGGCATCCACTTTATCTCCTTTTTCAATTTCCAGCCTCTCTTTACTCATGACCACTGAAGTTGCCATTGTAAACAGTTGACATAAATAACTCATACAGGGAAAATGCCATTAAATTTTAAGTACTGGGGCTTTATCAAGGGTGGTTGCTTCAAAGTATAGTGAAATTGAATCCTTCTTTTGTAAAGTTCTGATACTAGTGACTTTACTTCTGTCTACATTTAAAGTACATGTAAGAATTTCAGTTTCAGTACATGTCACTTGTGATATTGTTTCTAATTTGGTTGGAAGTTGGGAGGGATTGGAGGGGAAAAGGGAAGGAGCTGTGAAGGGATCACTTACTGGGCTGCCATTATGCCATCAATCCATTGTCTGCGTGTTCTGTTTAAGCATCTGTGAATATATGCAGCGCATTATTATTTAGGCTGCATTTCGTCTTCTAGGCCACAAACTGTTTTAAGAGACTGAAATATCTTGCTGAAATCTAGATAGTCTGTCTAAAGCATTGTCATAGCCTCCATTCTTAGAAAGCCTGTCAAAAAGGAAAGTGTTTGGTGTAACTTATTCTTAGCAAAACCATCCTGTTTTCTAGTGAATGCCTCGTTTTATTGCCCCTAATTTCTCACAGATCACTTATTCAGTAATCCGTTTCAGAGGTTTGCAGGGATGGATGTCTATCTCTGACTTTCAGAATTACCCTTCCTTCCAACCTTTGTCTGTTCCCAGATGGCAGTCCTTTTTCTGCAGCTGGATTTTGGCTGTGCTGCTGAGTAGGGTAAAGCTCTGATGAAGAAGACATTGCATGGACCTCTTTTATGGAAAATTATTCTTGAGGACCCACCAAGAAGATGTCTCTATACTCCGTGTTGAAAAAAACTGACTTAAGAAAACTAATTTTCTTGAAATACCTGTTAATTATTTCCTCAAAAGAGAAGCCTTGGTGATGAATGAGTAAAATATATATTTTTTAGGTTATAAAGAAAATGAACCCACAATAAATTTCTGTGAAGCTCAGTTCCCTGGGGCAGTGGTGGGAAGCACAGGCATATGGGGATCTCAGTGAAGAAACTGTGGCTGAGGCGTGTGTTACGACACAGTGGTCCTACACATCAGCACCACCTGGGTGCTTGGTAGAATTGCAGAACCTTGGGCTCTGTTCTGGTCCTGTTGACTCAGAATCTGCATTCGGCACTATCTTCAAGTGGTTCGTAAATAAATTAGGTTTGGGAATCCCTGGAAATCATTTTTGAGACTGTCCTTGCATGTTAACTGGTTGGGTGATAAAGACTCATCAGGTTGTGAAGCACTTGCAGATACTATATAGCATATTTAGGCAAATGCTCTTAGAGTGAAAGCATTTCAGATATTTATTGTAAACTCTTGGGTCAGTACAGTTGTTAGATATTAACCTTCCCCACACTGTTCCTTCCGGGAAGACAGAAAGAGATGTTTCCCGAAGACAAACGAAATTGTTTTTAAAAAGTGTTTTTTTTTTGGTCATTTTCTTAGTCATAGGCTGGAGTGCTCAGATACTTTCCTCCCTTTTCCTGCTTCGTATATTCTTTGTACTGTGATACCAGGTGGTTACATTTTTTTTTTTTTTTTTTTTTTTTTGCGGTACGCGGGCCTCTCACGGTTGTGGCCTCTTCCGTTGCGGAGCACAGGCTCCGGATGCGCAGGCTCAGCGGCCATGGCTCATGGGCCCAGCCGCTCCGCGGCATGTGGGATCTTCCCAGACCGGGGCACGAAGCCGTGTCCCCTGCATCGGCAGGCGGACTCTCAACCACTGTGCCACCAGGGAAGCGCTGGTTACATTTTTGAAGTCTTGCTTCAACATGAAGGGAAAGCTCTATGAAGAAAAGCTTTTGGATGCCTCAGTTGTTTGCATCCTAACTCTGCCAGGGCTCCCTAAGCACAGTAGCATGGCCTGTTTGTTCCGTGACTCTGGAGGGTTGGGGCAGAGGGACCCACTTACTGCATAACCCCGTGAGAAGTAATCAGCTGAACTCTAGGTGTGGATAACTCACTTTAGCCCAGCATTAGCTTTAGTAATGTTCACGACAGCTTGATATAAATATTTTCATAAACATTTCTTAGCTTTCCAGATGTTTACTATATCTGGGATGACGGTGAAGGAATTGACCCTCTTCCACTCATATGAGACTCCCATACATCCCTAGATATTTCTGAGGGATGGACGAGTCAGATGTGACTCTGATAGACTAATATATGTGCTGTTGAAGCAAATACCTTAAGCCAGTGGCAGACGGCCACTGGCAGGTACATCTTACTGGCTCCCTCAGGTGGGAGGTCCACTGAGAGCTGCTAGGTGGAGGGTGGCAATATGGTGCAGTGAAAAGAGCATTGGATTTGGAATTAGGTGGATGTGGATTTGAATCCCAGGTCTCCTGCTTATTAGTTTTGTGACCAGTTATTTAATCTCTGATTTTTGAGTTCCATAATTGTAAAAGTAGGGTTGATTCTTACCTCCCAAGGTTGTTGTGAGGCCCTAATGAGATAATATATTAAGAGCCTAATACTGTGCCTGGTGTAGAGTAGGTGCCCATTGAAAGGTAAGTATGCATTACTTTATACATTTGGTATAGTAAATAATTGCTTACCAGTTTTTTTTCATGCCTGCCTCAGCTAAGCTGAGTAGCTTCTGGTATTTTTGTCCATCAGATATATTTCCAAGTGATTCTTTGCTGGGTGAGCGTCATCTTTTGTTATTACCACCATGGCAGATGTTGGCCTTGAAAGGCACAGTGTCTTCAGCCTGGCAGGTTTATCAGCTGGATCATAGCTTGCAGTGACTAAATGTCCAGAAAGCTGAGAATCTTCCATCTTACACAGAGGATATGCCAGCGTGTAGTCAGAGTCAGGAAGAAGAGAGGGTACGTGTAACGTTGACTTGTGAAAAGGGCTTTGGTGAATTAATCATGTTCGAGTGGTTGCAGTATGTGGAGTTCTTTTTCATGAGGAACGCTATGAAATGAGACACTGGTTTCAAAAAGTATGCTCATGTAATCCCCTGGAAATGAAGATTTTCTTTACAGTTCAGAAAGGATATAGGGTTCAGTGTAAAGTTCTATAGCTGAATTCAGAACTCTGCTTACGTTGGGAAACTAGCAAGTGTGGCACAAAATCCCTAATTTATCTGTGTTCTCACTGTGGCTGATTATAGCCTCTTTCTTCTCTCCCTTCTCTCTGCCTGAATCTGAGCCCATGGCCCAAGTCTGAGCTTGGAGGCTCTGATTTTAATATAGATGTAGTGCCTTTATTGTTTTCAAGTGGTTGCTGTTTGGAAAATGTTAGTTTTCTTAATCAGATTTAAGACAATTAGCAAATGAAGAATTGTCTTGTTTAAATTACATTTATTCTTCTGTGAAATGGGGATAAGAATGGTGCCTACTTCATAGGATTACTACCTTCCTCATAGGATAAATGAGGTAATATATATGAAGTGCTTAGAATAGTAGTTGGCACATGGTAAGCATATTTTACAATAGTGTTATTATTAATTTTTGTTATTAATTTTTCTCTGATTACAGAGCAGAAATGTTCACTGTGGAAAACGTAAAATAAAACAAAATGAAAGTCACCTAATTCTCCACCTAACGATAACTGATGTTGACATTTTAGTATATCTTCCCAATCTTCTTTCTTTTTCCCTAGGTACATGTTTTACATAAGGAAACCAAAATTACATTGGTTTTAAACCCACCTTTTAAAAACAAAATTATTTTACTGAAGTATAGTTGATTTACAATGTTGTGTTAATTTCTCTTGGACAACAAAGTGATTCAGTTATACATATATATACATTCTTTTCACGTTCTTTTACATTATGGTTTTCACAGGATATTGAATATAATTCCCTGTGCTATATAGTAGGACTTTGTTTAAAACCCACCTTTTTTACTCATTACATTAGTAATATTTTCCCATGTCATTGAATATTCTTCTATTACATGATTTCATTGGCATTTTATGTCCTAAAATTTGTTTCTTCTTTTGTTCTCAGTTTTTCATTTTTTAAGACAATTATTTTAGAGCAGTTTTTAGCTACAATAGAATTGAGAGGAAAGTACAGAGATTTCTCATATAGCCCCTGCTCTCACACGTACTCAGCCTTGTCCATTATCAACATCACTCTTGGTGTTGTACATGCAGTGTGTTTGGACAAATGTATAATGATGTATATCCATCATTATAGTATCACTACCCTAAAAATCCTCTGTGCCCCACCTGTTCATTTGCCCCCTTCCCCAACCATTGATCTTTTTGTCTCCATAGTTGTGCCTTTTCCAGCATGTCATACAGTTGGAATTATTCAGCACATGGTTTTCTTAGACTTGTTTCCTTCATGTTGTAATATGCATTTAAGATTCCTCCATGACTTTTCATGGCTTGCTAGCTCATTTCTTTTTAGCACTAAATAATATTCCATTGTCTGGATGTGTCACAATTTATCCATTGAAGGACATCTTGGTTGCTTCCAAGTTTGGGCAATCATGAATAAAGCTGCCATAAACATCTGTGTGCAGGTTTTTGTGTAGACACAAGTTCCCAGCTCCTTTGAATAAATACCAAGGAGCGTGATTGCGCAGTCATATGTTAAGAGCTGTTTAGTTTTGTAAGAAACCACCAAACTGTTTCTAAAGTGACTGTACCATTTTACATTTCCACCAGCAGTGACTGAGAGTTTTTGTTGCCCCACATCCTCACAGCATTCAGTATTGTCAGTGTTCTGGATTTTGGCCATTCTAATAGATGTGTAGTGGTATCTCATTATTGTAGTCTTTCATTATTTATAAATAATTCTCTAGCGATTTTTTCCCCCCTTGGGCTAAGTCTTTGGAAGAGGAATTGCTACATCAAAGGCTATATTCACTTTTGTACCTATTACAAAACTGACCCCCAGGGAAATTCTACAAATCTTCTATTCCCACCTAGAATATATGAAATTTGGTTTTCATATCTTCTAACAGTGAAAATTGTAATTTTAAAAAATTGTCAATTTGGTAGATAAAAAATCATTTTTGCATAAAATTAAAAAAAATTTTGTTTTGATACTGAATTTCTTTATGTTTAGAAACTATTATTCTGAGACTGCTTCTCTGTGTCCTTTGCACATTTTGGGGGGGGTTATTGATTTGTAAAAACTTTTTGTTTTTTAAGGCTATCAACTTTTAATCAGTGGTACTGCAAATATTTTCTCCAGTTTTAAATTTGACTTTTAAGTTTGTTCAGAATGTTTTTGATAGAGATTTTCTTTTTTTTTTGTTAGTCAAGTTGATCAGTTTTTTTCTTTATGGTTTCTGCCTCTGTGTTATGCTCAGGATGTCTGTCTCCACCTCAAGACTATATGATCTTCCATGTTTTAGTTCAAGTCTTCATTCACACTGATTTCACAGATCTTTACTGAGTGCCTCTTACATGGTGGTGCTAAGTCAATTGTGTGAAAAAAAGGAATAATCCTTACCATTTTGGAGTTTCAGTCTAGTGGAAAGTAGCCCTTAACTTATGAAGGAGAGGTAAGTGGTAATATAGAAATGGAGGTAACTGACCTGCTCAGGGAGACCCAGGATGGCTTTTCTCGGGAAGTGACCTTGAGATAAACTCTGAAGTAAGATCATCGTTAAATCACAGCAAGGAGGTAGTGGAGGAGGGCATTTCAGGCCCCAGCAGAGTCCATTGTTGCTGAAGCACAGACATCAAGATGAAGTGTGATTGTGTCAAGTTTATGGCTGGAGAGGAATTTTGAAGCCAGACCATGTATGGACTTCTAGGTCCTGTTGTAGATTTTGGTCTTTTATAGGAAGAGCAATGGAAAGCCACTAATGCAATTTAAACAGAATGTTTAAAGTAGATGACATGATGATTTCTTTTTTTAAAAAAATTAACTCTTGAATCCTTTTGTAGTTTACAGGCATACCTTGGAGATACTGCATATTAGCTTACAGAACGAACACCAGAGTAAATCCAAAAATGCAATAAAGCAAGTCATATGAATTTTGTTTCCCAGTGCATATGAAAGTTATGTTTGCACTATACTGTAGTCTACTAAGTGTGAAATAGTATTATGCCTAAAAGAATAATGTATATACCTTAATAAAAAATTCTTTATTGCTAAAAATGCTAACCATCATCTGAGCCTTCAGCAAGCCATAATCCTTTTGCTGGTGGAGGGTCTTGCCTCGATGTTGATGGCCGCTGACTGATCACGGTGGTGGTCACTTAAGGCTGGGGGTGGCTGTGGCGATTTCTTAAAATAAGACAGCAATAAAGTCTGCCACACTGACTGAGTTTTTCTTTCACAAACAATTTCTCTGTAGCATGCAGTGCTGTCTGACGGCATTTTACCCACAGTAGAACTTCTTTCAAAATTGAAGTCAATCCTCTCAAACCCTGCTGCTGCTTTATCAAGGAAGTTTTTGTAATATTCTAAATCTTTTGTTGCCATTTCAACAATCTTCATAGCATCTTCACCAGGAGTAGATTCCATCTCAAGAAATTACTCTCTTTCCTCATCCATAAGAAGCAACTCCTCATTCATTCAAGTTTTTTCATGAGATTGTAGCAATTCAGTCACATGTTGGAGCTCCACTTCTAATTCTAGTTCTCTTGCTATTTCCACTGTATCTGTAGTTACTTCCTCTCCTGAAGTCTTGAACCCCTCAAAGTCATCCATAAGGGTTGAAAT
Source organism: Lipotes vexillifer (assembly GCF_000442215.2). Classification (NCBI taxonomy): domain Eukaryota; kingdom Metazoa; phylum Chordata; class Mammalia; order Artiodactyla; family Lipotidae; genus Lipotes; species Lipotes vexillifer. The sequence continues at coordinate 1,108,150 of NW_006792514.1, forward strand.
CAACTTCTTCCAAACTCCTGTTAATGTTTATATTTTGTCCTCTTCCCATGAATCACACATGTTCTTAATGGCACCTGGAATGGTGAATCCATTCTAGAGGTTTTACATTTACTTTGCCTTGACTTATCAGAGTAGTAGCACTATCTGTGGCAGCTATAGCCTTATGAAATGTAATTCTTAAGCAGAAATAAGACTTGAAAGTCAAAATTACTCCTTGATCCATCAGCTGCAGAATGGATGTTGCATTAGCAGGCATGAAAACAACATTTGATTTCACAGTACATATCCATCAGAGCTCTTGGGTGACCAGGTTCATTGTCAATAAGCAGTAATATTTTGAAAGGAATCTTTTTTTTTCTTCTGAGTAATAGGTCTCAACAGTGGGTTTAAAATATTCAGTAAACCATGTTGTGAACAGATATACTGTCATCTAGACTGTCTTGTTTCATTTTTAGAACACAGGCAGAGTAGATTTAGCATAATTCTTAAGGATACTAGGATTTTCAAAATGGTAAATGAGCATTGACTTCAACTTAAAGTCACCAGCTGCATTAGCCCCTAACAAAAGAGTCAGCCTGTCCACTGAAGCTTTGAAGCCAGTCGTTGACTTCTCCTCTCTAGCTATGAAAGTCCTAGATGACATCTTCTTCCAATGTTAAGGCTGTTTTGTCTACATTGAAAATCTGTTGTTTATTGTAGCCACTTTCATTCATACTCTAAGCTAGATCTTCTGGATAACTTGCTGCAACTACTACCCTTGCTGCTTCACCTTGCACTCTTATGTTATGGAGAGGGCTTCATGCCTTAAACCTCATGAACCAAACTCTGCTAGCTTCAACTCTTCTAATGCACGTTCCTCACCTCTCTTAGCCTTAATAGTATTGAAGAGAGCTAGGGCCTTGCTCTGGATTAGGCTTTGGCTTAAGGGAATGTTGTGGCTGGTTTGATCTTGTATCCAGACCTCAAAACTTTCTCTATATCAGCAATAAGGTTGTTTCACTTTCTTATCGTTTGTGTGTTCAGTGGAGTAGCACTTGTAATCTCCTTCAAGAACTTTTCCTTTACATTCATTCACAGCATGGCTGACTGTTTGGCACAAGAAGCCTAGCTTTTGGCCTATCTCAGCTTTCGACATGCCTTCCTCACTAAGTTTAATCATTTCTAGGTTTTGATTTAAAGTTAGAGACACCCGGCTCTTACGTTCACTTGAATGCTTAGAGACCATTGAAGGGTTGTTAACTGGTCTAATTTCAATATTATTGTGTCTCAGGGAAGAGGGAGGCCTGAGGAGAGGGAGTGAGACAGAGGAATGGCTGGTCAGTGGAGCAGTCAGAACACACACACATTTATCGATTAAGTTCACCGTCTTATATGGGTGCATTTCGTGGCTCTCCCAAACAATTTTAATAGTAACATCAAAGATCACTGATCACAGATCACTGTAACAAATATAATAATAAGGAAAAAGTTTGAAAAATTGTGAGAATTACTAAAATGTGACACAGAGACACAAAGTGAGCAAATGCTGTTGGAAAAATGGCTCCAATAGACTTGCTTGATGCAGAGTTGCCACTAACCTTCAGTGTGCTAAAAACGCAAGACCTGCTAAGTGCCATAAAGCAAGGTATGCCTGTATTTTTATGGGGCCTATGAATTTTCTTTCCAAGTAGTTAGTCATAGTCTCTATGCTTATTATTATTATTATTGCTGTTGTTATTTTATTATCCAGTTCTTCCTTTTCCCATAGATCTGAAGTACATTCTGTCCTCTGATAAAATTTTGTATATAACTTGTGCCTTTTATGAAGTGAGATGTTTTGATAGGACCTATATTGATTTTTCTTCCTTACTTAGTCTTACATGAGGAGAAATCTGTTCATTCTTGACGTAGGCCATATTTATTGTTATTCTTGGTGTCCTTATTCTGGGTTTACCTTTTAGGTTTTATAGTCTCCTTTTGGCCTTTAAGCTAGAGGGCTGAGTGCTGTGTACTGTGTTACTGTGGTCTTTATTGTTTGTGGATCTGTTGTCTGAAGCAGGAATTTTCTGATCTCTTGTCTTTGTTATCTTTTTATAAGGGTGAGAATTTATTCTTGGATGATCTGAAAACACTGCAAGCAATTTCCAAGCCAGCAGTTTTGAACGCCACAGAGCCTACCACTTATTGTTCTTCTAGGCTGAACTTATCCAACGATTGACTTCATTTTTGGGGATCAGAGTACCTCTCAGCCCCACTGCCTGCTGGGAAGTGTGGTTTGTGGGCATTAAAGTAGAATTAGTACAAGAAAAGTCTTGGCGTAGGAGAGTAGCTCCCAGCTGCTTTAGAAAAAAAGCTACTCCCAGATGCTTTAGAAAGCAGTATGAGGGAGTAGTTTGCTTCCCTCTGTGTGCAAAGCCCAGACTGGGGATGGGGGGCACACATATTTTGGGATGAAATTCTGATTACCTCTCTCCTTCTTTGATTTAGATCTCAGATGAAATGGGATTAGTTAGGAGATGTTTCTCCAGTTTTTTGATAAGCCATTGAACCATCTGTGGAGCTTCCAGGACCATGAAAATGTCACTGAGAAGACAATGAGCCTGGGAGGGTAAATCAGGAGTTGCTTATTTTCTGCCATTGTAATTAAGAAATCTTTAAAAAAAGAACCCTCCCACCTCCCTCTGAGATATCTGTGAGGTACCTTTCCTGGTGAACAACTCCGTGGCTTCTGTCCACTTAGGGTTGGGTCATTTGAGTGAGATGTTGAGGTTACTGACTGAAGAGACTTTATTGGTTATGTGAAAATGACAACTGTCATGTAAATGTGTTCTGAGACTTGTGTGGGTTGGATATTGTTGATGGCTCAAGTTAATGGTGCCTTTGGTTAAACACTCATGTAGTATGTGGGGCATCAATTTGAATATTAAGCTGTGTAAGAGTCCCCTTTGGTTCAGTGAGTCATCAACCTGTAGACCTCTCCAGACTGTTGTTTTACAAATCAGAGTTAAATGCAGATGTCTTCTAGACCAACAATTTGGGACAATTTTCTTGGCCATTGTTTCATCCTGCTAAGGAGCCTGATGGCAACTGGCTAGTGCCTGGGAGTATAATATTGTTGCAGCGTGTAATGCAAACATCTGTTACCATTTGTAATGCTCTACTTACTTGTTCACTTGTTTTTTAATCCATCTCCTCAATAGTCTTTAAGCTGTGGACGTATCTGTTTTATTCTCCATTGTGTGCCCGGAGCCTAGTGTAGTATCAGACATGAGACAGAGGCTTCATACATAGTTGATGAATGATTGAAGAACTTGAAAGAGTCCCAGTACCTTCAGGTTATAGGGGAGTTATAAACTTACGTTTCTGACTTTCGTTGGCTAACCCACAACTTTAATTAACTGGGTTTCAAAACTCTTTCAGGTATAGTAGAATTACTGCATGTAATCCATACTGTTGAGCAGGATTTGAACAAAATGGTGTTTCTGGGGAAGAACCATTATTTGCATGTGAAATACATTTTCTAATGTCTTGCAAAAACAGTTGTTAGCTTCTAGCTTATCTAAATTTGATTCCTAGAAAGCAGCTGGAGTAAAACCTAAGAGCCCATGAGAAAGGACGGGATTTTCCTCCCGTTGGGCCCCACTACTCTCAGCCTTCCTAGGGCTGGGTGCACAGCCGTCTCCCTTCTGGGGACTTGACCAAGCTAAGTTAATGGGAACAGTTTTGGTAAGGTGGGATGGAAATCTGGAGGTGTTTCAGAGTCTAGGGTTATGTTGAGAGGGTCCCAGAGACTTAGACTTCAGTCTTAGGCTGGATCTGGAAATTCCTTTTTCTTGATTCTCTGAAGTGGAAAGATCCTCCCCTTCACTGCCATTCTGGCCTCCAACCCTCTTCCACTGAAGGAGAATCCAGTGGAATCGAATGGTGGAGACTCTGGGGTGGCAGCAGAGGAAGGTGAGAGGGAGTCTAGGGCTCTGGCCAGGGAGTGAAGACACTTAAGGAACCACAAGGAAGCAGAAGACAGGAAGGACTTCTCTGTGTCTCTCAAAGGGGTCATGTCTGGAAGTGGTGATTTAGGAAACAATGAAATAACTCCTGGTACCGTTCTATGTACTCAGTGCTTCATCTTTTAATAGTAAGAGTATTCTGCTAATGGGCTGTATTTCTGTTTTCTCTGAAGTTGAAGGTTAGATTGTCTTCTGTGAGTGAGACAGATAGAGGCTATCTGGAAATTTTGAGGAGAGTGAAGAAAATAAGAAATAGTTGTCATGGAAGTGGACCAGAGAGCTGCGTAGGGAAAACTTTGAAGGATTTCCAGGCAGCTGAGGGCCTGAGGTATTCCAATAATATTTGAATTAACTGAGATAGGAAGAGAAGGGTATGAAGTGATTCAGGGTGGTGTTTGGTTATGAAAGCTGGAGAGAAATGCCAGATGACAAAAATAATACAGTTTAGTAATGAGCTTGATGTCCTTTATTCAAGAGAAATAATCCATGGATTGGGGAAGTTCAGTGCCCCACAAGAGGTGGAGCACTGTTCCTGACGGATTTGGGGCAAGAGGGAGTTTCATAGAGAGTTAGAAGAGGCAGCAGGGAAGGAAGGCGTGATTGGCTAGGAGGTTGGGGACTTCCTGGCTACCAGATCCTGTTTTCTAGGGTAAGGGAAGCTGGTTAAAGCTAAGTTGGAGGACTGTGATTGATGTATGTTAGGGTACTTTGGCAGATGTTTCCCATAAGTGCAGGCTGTCTTAGGTTTAGATTGGTGAGGTGGTCCGGACCACTGGGGTGGTCTCCATTTTGTGGGTCCCGTTGTACGAATTTTATTAGTAGAGAATGTCAAGAAAGAGTGATAGTCAACAGTTAGAAATGCTAGGAAAAGAAATTCAAGAATGAGAAGTATTGCTTAAAAAATGAAGGCGGTCACCGATGACCATGGAGAGGAGAGTCTCAGGCAAGATTTGAATCCTGAAGTCGGATTGCAGAAGTTTATGAAAGGAATGCATGACTATATTAAATTATATTTCCTCAGGATTTAGTGTAATTTTCAATTCTTATTTATTCTCTTCCAAATCAGGGAGTAATTATTACACATCTAAGTTTAAAGGAAATTTATAATCGTGTTTACCATTTAAACAAAATGACTGGATATTATATTTAGATGACTTGAAGCCATATAGTACTGCAGAGATGTAAATCTTTATGTAGTGTGGGGAAAATTTACACACATATAAAGAAGCATATTGAATTCAAGCATTTGTGTATTCTGATTCATCATCTGGGGTTGAGTTTGAGCAACAAATAGAAGCCAACTTCTGTTATGTGGTGTCTACAAATATTAGTCTTTCCACTTCCTAGAGTGGAATGATTCAAAATAGTTGTGTTTTCTGTAGTCTGTCACTTTTAGACAATAGCTTGAAATTTTTTGATCTTTTAAGATTTCACATAAATGTTTGTGAAAAATAGCACCTAGTTACTGTTTTTCTTTTCACTTGAATTCCTGCCCCTGTCTTTGGCTATAAGAGTTATTGTGTTTCTTCCTAATAAAATGAAGTGGGTGTGTCTCTTGGTTGTTTTCACTGTGAGACTTAGTTTTTTGGTCCCTATGGTATTGCATTTGTGGCTCCTTCTTAACTTATTCAGCAGGTAGAGCTGTTTACCTGGCTTGCTGTGATGGAGATAAGAACATTTGGATTTTATTGAATTTCCTAGTTGCCCTTGCAGACTATGGACTTTTCACTGGGCAAAAAGACAAATACTTAGATTTTATCCTAATTCAAAGTTTGAATGTTTAGCACTGTCTTGCTTAACATGCAAGCAATAAGGCATGAAAGATTTAAAATCTTCATTGATTTCATTAGAAATTCTTTTTAGTCGTTAATCTTCTTGGGTATAAATAAGGTTCCTTTAACATCATTATATTGACTGTATTTGTAATAAAACTGATTGTCAGGACCAGGAAATGAAGTGTGGGTGGACACTACTAAGCAAGAATTAGGATCTAAGCCAGTCCGTCTACCTCTGCATGGCCAGGGCACTAGCCAGTAGATGAGTTAATCAGACTAGTGTCAGATTCCAGCCTGAGATTACAGACGGAGATACAGTTCAGAAAGGTAAGCAGGGAGCCAGGGTCAGAATACTGCACATCTCAAATAAAACTGACAAAGAAACAAATCTTCTCTGACCATTGAAAACCCAAGAATTGGGCAAGCCTCAGAGGTCAGTGTAGCCCAGCAGGTTACATTGTCGTCTTTCCTTTAAGGTCCTTTGCTCATCAGTGAAGCCTGTCAACTAGACCCTGACCAACGACTGTCCCCTCGAACCGCTGAATCATGCCCTCTCTTGCCTTTACCTGGTAGTTCACACACCTTGTGAGAAATGGTCCATGGGCCAGTTCAACCTAGAATATTATAGCATTGCCTGAAACAAGGTAGGTCGTTTGGTAAACATACTTTGCTTACCATTTCTTGTAGGTTTTTCTGGGAAAATGTCTGTAGAAGCAACGCTTATGAAAATTGCTCGTGTTATAATCTGCCTACATAGATAGAAACCTTAACCAAAAAGTGTTTTTTTTTTTTTGGTAGGAGCCGCGGTTTTTATCTACTGGGCCAAAGGGCCGGAGAGACCTAGACTCAAAACCAGGGTTCCGCACGCTGCCGTGGGCAAGTCAGGTTCGAACATTTGCAAAATAAGAGCCCGCCTGAAAGGTGATCTGGCCCTCACTTCGCTTGCCTGTGAAATGGGTACAGTGTTGTGGAGAGAACAAGGTTGCCCCAGTCCTAGATGAGGCACGGTGCATGGAACGCACTGCTGAGTAAGAAGCAGGACAAAGACCTGGCGGGACGCAGTGGCTCCGGGAAGCAGGCACCCTATTCCATCTGCCCAGAAAACTGACCATAGAGCACATGTTGAGCAGAGCAGCGTCCCTGACCTCGGCTGACTTCAGGGACCAGTCATAGAAAGCGGGTATGTGGCGGGCCTGCACCCTCTGGGTGTGAACCACTTGACTTTTGTTGTCTTACTAGATCTTTCCAACAGCAGTGAAGGGTCAGTGTCATAGACGGGGAGACTGCTGAGGGCGCACAGCCTGGAGTGAAGGAGCCAGGCTTAGACCCAGGTGTCAACCTGCTCAACCTGCAGGCCCTCCCCCAGGTGGCTCCTGCACCCTGAGGGGGCCTGTGCAGCACCTCCAGAAGGGACTCTGCCCTCCTCTCTGAGAGCCACCTGTCACTCATGTCCTCTCTATTTCCATCATCAGCACTACTGTCTGGAAGACCTTAACAGGCCCATGGTGTTCTGGGAGCATAATTAGGTTGCTGGAACCACCGGCACAGAGTTGGGTTTCGTGGTACACGGAGGGGCCTGCCGCTGAGCTCACTAAGCATGGCCACATGAGGACCCTTTTCCTCGAGAACCAGAGCCACTCACTGCCCCGTTAGGATGTCTGGTCCTCAAGAGGAGGGGCTCTCTGACACATGAGGTCATCAAAAGAGGTCCTGCCTCACTTTATTTTTTAATTGGCCGAAAAGAAAAACAGTTTTAGATTTACTGAAAAGTTATGAGTATAGAGTGCCCTTATTACACTCCCCCCCACCCCACATACACACACGATTTCCTTTATTATTACTATTTTTAAAATTTTTAACATCTTTATTGGAGTATAATTGCTTTACAGTGGTGTGTTAGTTTCTGCTTTATAACAAAGTGAATCAGTTATACATATACATATGTTCCTGTATCTCTTCCCTCTTGCATCTCCCTCCCTCCCACCCTCCCTATCCCACCCCTCTAGGTGGTCACAAAGCACCCAGCTTATCTCCCTGTGCTATGCGGCTGCTTCCCACTAGCTATTTATTTTATGTTTGGTAGTGCATATATGCCCATGCCACTCTCTCACTTTGTCACAGCTTACCCTTCCCCCTCCCCATATCCTCAAGTCCATTCTCTGGTAGGTCAGTGTCTTTATTCCCGTCTTGCCCCTAGGTCCTTCATGACCATTTTTTTCCCCTTAGATTCCATATATATGTGTTAGCATATGGTATTTGTTTTTCTCTTTCTGACTTACTTCACTCTTTCTGAGAGAATCTAGGTCCATCCATCTCACTACAAATAACTCAGTTTCATTTCTTTTTATGGCTGAGTGATATTCCATTGTATATATGTGCCACATCTTCTTTATCCATTCATCTGTCGATGGACACTTAGGTTGCTTTCATGTCCTGGCTATTGTAAATAGAGCTGCAATGAACATTGTGGTACATGACTCTTTTTTTTGCTGTATGCGGGCCTCTCACTGTTGTGGCCTCTCCCGTTGCGGAGCACAGGCTCCGGATGTGCAGGCTCAGTGGCCATGGTTCACAGGCCTAGCCGCTCTGCGGCATGTGGGATCTTCCCTGACCGGGGCAAGAACCTGTGTCCCCTGCGTCGGCAGGCAGACTCTCAACCACTGCGCCACCAGGGAAGCCCCATGACTCTTTTTGAATTATGGTTTTCTCAGGGTATATGCACAATAGTGGGATTACTGGGTCGTATGCTAGTTCTATTTTTAGTTTTTTAAGGAACCTCCATACTGTTCTCCATAGTGGCTGTATCAATTTACATTCCCACCAACAGTGCAAGATGGTTCCCTTTTCTCCACACCCTCTCCAGCATTTGTTTGTAGATTTTTTTATGATGGCCATTCTGACTGGTGTGAGATGATATCTCATTGTAGTTTTGACTTGCATCTCTCTAATGATTAATGATGTTGAGCATTCTTTCATGTGTTTGTTGTCCATCTGTATATCTTCTTTGGAGAAATGTCTGTTTAGGCCTTCTGCCCATTTTTGGATTGTTTGTTTTTTGGATATTGAGCTGCATGAGCTGCTTGTAAATATTGGAGATTAATCCTTTGTCAGTTCCTTCATTTGCAAATATTTTCTCCCATTCTGAGGGTTGTCTTTTCGTCTTGTTTATGGTTTCCTTTGCTGTGCAAAAGCTTTGAAGTTTCATTAGGTCCCATTTGTTTATTTTTGTTTTTATTTCCATTTCTCTAGGAGGTGGGTCAGAAAGGATCTTGTTGTGATTTGTGTCATAGAGTGTTCTGCCTATGTTTTCCTCTAAGAGATTGATAGTGTATGGCCTTACATTTAGGTCTTCAATCCATTTTTTTTTTTTTTGGTAGTACGCGGGCCTCTCACTGTTGTGGCCTCTTCTCTTACAGAGCACAGGCTCCGGACGCGCAGGCTCAGTGTCCATGGCTCATGGGGCCAGTCGCTCCGCGGCATGTGGGATCTTCCCGGACTGGGGCATGAACCCGTATACCCTGCATCGGCAGGCGGACTCTCAACCACTGCACCACCAGGGAAGCCCTTTAATCCATTTTGAGTTTATTTTTGTGTATGGTGTTAGGGAGTGTTCTAATTTCATTCTTTTACATGTAGCTGTCCAGTTTTCCCAGCACCACTTATTGAAGAGGCTATCTTTTCTCCACTGTATATTCTTCCCTCCTTTATCAAAGATAAGGTGACCATATGTGCTTGGGTTTATCTCTGGGCTTTCTATTCTGTTCCATTGATCTATATTTCTGTTTTTGTGCCAGTACTATAGTGTCTTGATGACTGTAGCTTTGTAGTATAGTCTGAAGTCCAGAAGCCTGATTCCTCTAGCTCCGTTTATCTTTTTCAAGATTGCTTTGGCTATTTGGGGTCTTTTGTGTTTCCATACAAATTGTGAATTTTTTTGTTCTAGTTCTGTGAAAAATGCCAGTGGTAGTTTTATAGGGATTGTATTGAATCTGTAGATTGCTTTGGGTAGTATAGCCATTTTCACAATGTTGGTTCTTCCAATCCAAGAACATGGTATATCTCTCCGTCTATTTGTGTCATCTTTAATTTCTTTTATCAGTGTCATATAGTTTTCTGCATACAGGTCTTTTGTCTCCTTAGGTAGTGTTATTCCTAAATATTTTATTCTTTTTGTTGCAATGGTAAATGGAAGTGTTTCCTTAATTTCAGTTTCAGATTTTTCATTATTAGTGTATAGGAATGCAAGAGATTTCTGTGCATTAATATTTCATCCTGATACTTTACCAAATTTATTGATTAGCTCTAGTAGTTTTCTGGTAGCATCTTTAGGATTATCTGTGTATAGTATCATGTCATCTGCAAACAGTGACAGCTTTACTTCTTTTCCCATTTGCATTCCTTTTATTTCTTTTTCTTCTCTGATCACTGTTGCTAAAACTTCCAAAATTATGTTGAATAATAGTGGTGAGAGTGGGCAACCTTGTCTTGTTCCTGATCTTAGTGGAAGTGGTTTCAGTTTTTCACCATTGAGTACAATGTTGGCTGTGGGTTTGTCATATATGGCCTTTATTATGTTGAGGCAAGTTCCCTCTATGCCTATTTTCTGGAGGGTTTTTATCATAAATGGGTGTTGAATTTTGTCAAAAGCTTTCTCTGCATCTATTGAGATGGTCATATGGTTTTTCTCCTTCAATTTGTTAATATGGTGTATCACATTGATTGATTTGCATATATTGAAGAATTCTTGCATTCCTGGGATAAACCCCACTTGATCATGGTGTGTGATCCTTTTAATGTGCTGCTGGATTCTGTTTGCTAGTATTTTGTTGAGGATTTTTGCATCTATGTTCATCAGCGATATTGGCCTGTAGTTTTCTTTCTTTGTGACATCTATGTCCGGTTTTCGTATCAGGGTGATGGTGGCCTCATAGAATGAGCTTGGGCGTGTTCCTCCCTCTGCTATATTTTGGAAGAGTTTGAGAAGGATAGGTGTTAGCTCTTCTCTAAATCTTTGATAGAATTCACCTGTAAATCCATCTGGTCCTGGGCTTTTGTTTGTTGGAAGAATTTTTTTTTTTTTTTTTTGTGGTATTTGGGCCTCTCACTGTTGTGGCTTCTCCCGTTGCGGAGCACGGGCTTCGGACGCGCAGGCTCAGTGGCCATGGCTCACGACCCTAGCCGCTCTGTGGCATGGGGGATCTTCCTAGACTGGGGCACGAACCCATGTCCCCTTCATCGGCAGGCGGACTCTCAACCACTGTGCCACCAGGGAAGCCCTGTTGGAAGATTTTTAATCACAGTTTCAATTTCAATGCTTGTGATTGCACTGTTCATATTTTCTATTTCTTCCTGGTTCAGTCTCGGAAGGTTGTGCATTTCTAAGAATTTGTCCATTGCTTCCAGGTTGTCCATTTTATTGGCATAGAGTTGCTTGTAGTAATCCCTCATGATCCTTTGTATTTCTGCAGTGTCAGTTGCTACTTTTTTCATTTCTAATTCTATTGATTTGAGTCTTTTCCCTTTTTTTGTAGATGAGTCTGGCTAATGGTTTATCAATTTTGTTTATCTTCTCAAAGAACGTGCTTTTAGTTTTATTGATCTTTGCTATTGTTTCCATCATTTCTCTTCATTTATTTCTGATCTGATCTTTATGATTTCTTTCCTTCGGCTAACTTTGGTTTTTTTTTTTTTGTTCTTCCTTCTCTAATTGCTTTAGGTATAAGGTTAGGTTGTTTATTTGAGATGTTTCTTGTTTCTTAAGGTAGGATTGTATTACTATAAACCTCCCTCTTAGAACTGCTTTTGCTGCATCCCATACGTTTTGGGTCGTCGTGTTTTCATTGTCATTTGTTTCTAGGTATTTTTTGATTTCCTCTTGATTTCTTCAGTGATCTCTTGGTTATTAAGTAGTGTGTTGTTTAGCATCCACGTGTTTGTATTTTTTACAGACTTTTTCCTGTAATTGATATCTAATCTCATAGCGTTGTTGTTGGAAGAGATACTTGATACGATTTCAATTTTCTTAAATTTACCAAGGCTTGAATTGTGACCCAAGATATGATCTATCCTGGAGAATGTTCCGTGAGCACTTGAGAAGAATGTGTATTCTGTTGTTTTTGGATGGAATGTCCTATAAATATCAATTAAGTCCATCTTGTTTAATGTATCATTTAAAGCTTGTGTTTCCTTATTTATTTTCATTTTTGATCATCTGTCCATTGCTGAAAATGGTGTGTTAAAGTCCCCTACTATGAATGTGTTACTGTCAATTTCCCCTTTTATGGCTGTTAGTATTTGTCCTATGTAATGAGGTGTTCCTGTGTTGGGTACATAAATATTTGTAATTGTTATATCTTCTTGGATTGATCCCTTGATCATTATGTAGTGTCCTTCCTTGTCTCTTGTAATGGTCTTTATTTTAAAGTCTATTTTGTCGGATACGAGAATTGCTACTCCAGCTTTCTTTGATTTCCATTTGCATGGAATATCTTTTTCTAACCCCTCACTTTCAGTCTGTATGTGTCCCTAGGTTTGAAGTGGGTGTCTTGTAGACAGCATATATGGGTCTTGTTTTTGTATTCATTCAGCCAGTGTATGTCTTTTGGTTGGAGCATTTAATCCATTTATATTTAAGGTAATTATCGATATGTATGTTCCTATTACCGTTTTCTTAATTGCTTTGAGTTTGTTACTGTAGATCTTTTCCTTCTCTTGTGTTTCCTGCCTAGAGAAGTTCCGTTGTTATTTGTTGTAAAGCTGGTTTTGTGGTGCTGAATTCTTTTAGCTTTTGATTGTTTGTAAAGGTTTTAATTTCTCTGTCAAATCTGAATGAGATCCTTGCTGGGTAGAGTAATCTTGCTTGTAGGCTTTTCTCCTTCATCACTTTAAATACGTCCTGCCACTCCCTTCTGGCTTGCAGAGTTTCTGCTGAAAGATCAGCTGTTAACCTTATGGGGATTTCCCTTGTATTTTGTTTATTGTTTTGCCCTTGCTGCCTTTAGTATTTTTTCTTTGTATTTAATCTTTGATAGTTTGATTAATATGTGTCTTGGCGTGTTTCTCCTTGGATTTATGCTGTATGGGACTCTCTGTGCTTCCTGGAGTTGATTAACTATTTCCTTTCCCATATTAGGGAAATTTTCAACTATAATCTTTTCAAATATTTTCTGAGTCCCTTTCTTTTTTCTTCTTCTTCTGGGACCCCTATTATTTGATTGTGTGTTTAATGTTGTCTCAGAGGTCTCTGAGACTGTCCTCAATTCTTTTCATTCTTTTTTCTTTATTCTGCTCTGCAGTAGTTATTTCCACTGTTTTATCTTCCAGGTCACTTATCCGTTCTTCTGCCTCAGTTATTCTGCTATTGATCCCTTCTAGAGAATGTTTAATTTCATTTATTGTGTTGTTCATCATTGTTTGTTTGCTCTTTAGTTCTTCTAGGTCCTTGTTAAACGTTTCTTGTATTTATTCTATTTCCAAGATTTTGGATCATCTTTACTGTCATTATTCTGAATTCTTTTTCAGGTAGACTGCCTATTTCCTTTTCATTTGTTAGGTCCGGTGGGTTTTCACCTTGCTCCTTCATCTGCTGTGTGTTTCTCTGTCTTCTCATTTTGCTTAACTTACTGTGTTTGGGGTCTCCTTTTCGCAGGCCGCAGGTTCGTAGTTCCCGTTGTTTTTTGGTGTAGGTCCCCAGTGGCTAAGGTTAGTTCAGTGGGTTGTGTAGGCTTCCTGGTGGAGGGGACTAGTGCCTGTGTTCTGGTGGATGAGGCTGGATCTCGTCTTTCTGATGGCCAGGTCCACTTCTGGTGGTGTGTTTTGTGGTGTCTGTGGCCTTATTATGATTTTAGGCAGCCTCTGTGCTAATGGATAGGGTTGTGTTCCTGTCTTGCTAGTTGTTTGGCCCAGGGTGTCCAGCACTGTAGCTTGCTTGTCATTGAGTGAATCTGGGTTGTGGCTTTGAGATGGAGACCTCTGGGAGATTTTTGCCATTTGTTATTACGTGGAGGTGGGAGGTGTCTTGTGGACCAGTGTCCTGAACTTGGCTCTCCCACCTCAGAGGCACAGTCCTGATGCCTGGCTGGAGCACCGAGAGCCTTTCATCCACATGGCTCAGAATAAAAGGGAGAAAAAGAAAGAAAGAAGATAATATATTAAAAACACTAAACTAAATGAAAGTAAAGTTATTAAAATAAAAAATAATTATTAACAAAAATTTTTTTTAAAGTAATAAAAAAACGGACAGACAGAACCCTAGGACAAATGGTGAAAGCAAAGCTATACAGACAAAATCACTCACAGAAGCATACACATACACACTCACAAAAAGAAAAAGGGAAAAAAAAAAAAATCTTTGCTCCCAAAGTCCACCTCCTCAATTTGGGATGATTCGTTGTCTACTCAGGTATTCCACAGATGCAGGGTACATCAAGTTGATTGTGGAGATGTAATCTGCTGCTCCTGAGGCTGCTGGGAGAGATTTCCCTTTCTCTTCTTTGTTCGCACAGCTCCCAGGGCTCAGCTTTGGATTTGGCCCCGCCTCTGCGTGTAGGTCGCCTGAGGGCGTCTGTTCTTCGCTCATTCAGGACGGGGTTAAAGGAGCTGGAGATTCGCAAGCTCTGGCTCACTCAGGCTGGCGGGTAGGGAGGGGTACGGAGTGCGGGGCGAGCCTGCGGCGGCAGAGGCCGGCGTGACGTTGCACCAGCCTGAGTCGCCCTTTGCGTTCTCCCGGAGAAGTTGTCCCTGGATCACGGGGCCCCGGCAGTGGCGGGCTGCACAGGCTCCCGGGAGGGGAGGTGTGAACAGTGACCTGTGTTTGCAAACAGGCTTCTTGGTGATGGCAGCAGCAGCCTTAGCATATACCATGCCCGTCTCTGGGGTGCGCGCTTTTAGCTGCGGCTCGCGCCAGTCTCGAGCTCTTTTCAGCAGCGCTCTGAATCCCCTCTCCTCGCGCACCAGTAAACAAAGAGGCAAGAACAAGTCTCTTGCTTCTCTGGTAGGTCCAGACTTTTTCCTGGACTCTGTTCCAGCTAGCCGTGGCGCACTAGACCCTTCAGGCTGTGTTCACGCCGCCAACCCCAGTCCTCTTCCTGGGGTCTGACCTCCGAGGCCTGAGCCTCAGCTCGCAGCCCCGCGTGCCCCGGCGGGTGAGCAGACAAGCCTCTCGGGCTGGTGAGTGCCGGTCGGCACCGATCCTCTGTGCGGGAATCTCCCCGCTTTGCCCTCCGCACCCCCGTTGCTGCGCTCTCCTCGGCGGCTCCGAAGCTCCCCGCTCCGCCTCCCGCAGTCTCCGCCCGCGAAGGGGCTTCTAGTGTGTGGAATCCTTTCCTCCTTCACAGCTCCCTCCCACTGGTGCAGGTCCTGTCCCTATTCTTTTGTCTCTGTTTATTCTTTTTTTTTTTTGCCCTACCCAGGTACGTGGTGGTGGGGGGGCGGTTATTGCCTTTAGGGAGGTCTGAGGTCTTCTGCCAGCATTCAGTAGGAGTTGTTCCACATGTAGATGTATTTCTGATGTATTTGTGGGGAGGAAGGTGATCTCCGTGTCTTACTCTTCTGCCATCTTGAAGCTACTTCCTTTATTAACATCTTACATTAGTGGTACATTTGCAACAGTTGATAATACGGTATTGATACATTATTGTTAATTAGAGTCCATAGTTCAGGTTTTCTTAGTTTTTTCCCAGTGTGTTTCTTCTGTGTCAGTATCCCATCAAGGATACTACATCACATGTAATTGTCTACTTCCCTTTTTTTCATTTTGAATGTGCAGTATTGAGAGAGGAGGTTAAAGATGTCCTTGGCTTTAAATGAGTGAAAGGGAAGGGGCTGCTGCTGGGGCCTGCGTTTTGGTGTTTTCTCTGACGGGTGACAGCCAAGTGGGGTGCTGGGTCCTGGCGAAAGGCAGGGCCCTGAGGAGGGGCTTCCCTCAAGAGCAAGCCTTTTCAGAGCGGCCCCTTGGGTTAGGGTGATGGGAAGTTATTCTTTAGAGGATAGAAAATTTCTGTCTGGGGTGATGAAAACATTCTGGTCATGGATAGTGGTGATGGTTGCACAGATTTACTTAATGCCACTGACTGTACACATAAAAATGGTTAAAATGTTTCAGATTTATGTATATTTTACCACAATGCTTTTTAAAGCTGAAGAAATAAAGTCGCGATTTAATTAATTGATTTTTGGCTGCCTTGGGTCTTCGTTGCTGCACGTGGGCTTTCTTTAGTTGCGGCGAGCGGGGGCTACTCTTCTTTGCGGTGTGTGGGCTTCTCCTACGGTGGCTTCTCTTGCTGTGGAGCATGAGCTCTAGACGCATGGACTTCAGTAGTTGTGGCTCATGAGCTCTAGAGCACAGACTCAGTCGTTGTGGCACATGGGCTTCGGTAGTTGCTCCGCGGCATGTGGGCTCTTCCCGGAGTAGGGATCGAACCGGAGTTCCCTGCATTGGCAGGCGGATTCTTAACCACTCTGCCATCAGGGAAGTCCCCTATAGATATGATTTTGCTGTAGACATTGAAGGATATGCAGATGTTAAAAGTGCTTGAGAATGATAAAAATCGGAGAAAATATAGTTTTGACTGGCAAAATTGGATTTAGGTTAATGAAGTATTCTTTGGAACCATTAAAATGTAAATATATGGATAAATCTTACAAACATGTTAAGGGATAGAAGATTCCAAATAATATCTTACAACATAATTCCACACAGATCCAGTTCAAAAACGTGTAAAACAGAACTATACTCTTTTGGTATGTATTCAGAAGTGAAAAACTATGAAGGAAAGAGGAAGTCATTTTCCTAAAAGTAACGATAGTGATACCTGCTAGAGGAAGGAAGGATTTGTGATCGGGAAGGGGCTTCTGGCTACTGACAGTGTTCTGTTTTTACCCAAATGGCAATTACACAGGTGCTTGCTTTATAATTATTTGTTACACTGCATATTTATGTCCTATGCATTTTCTTTATCTGTTATATATTCCAGTAAAAAGCCTTTAAAAAGGATATAATGACTACTGTAGTAAAGTATGGTTTCAGATTTAAAGGGCTTCTAAGTTTGTGTTATGGGTTGAATCATGTCCCCCCCTTAAATGTGTATATTGAAGTCCTAATCCCCCAGTATCTCGGAGTGCGACCTTATTTGCAAATAGTGTCTTCACAAAGGTAATCAAGTTAAAATGAGGTGATTAAGGTGGACTGTAATCCAGTTTGGATGGTGTCCTTGTAAGAATAGGAAATTTCAACACAGAGACACACTTGGAGGGAAGATGTTGTGAAGAGACATAAGAGGAAGATGGCCAACTACAATACAAGCCAAGGAGAGAGGCCGGGAACAGATTCTCCCTCACGGCCCTCAGAAGGCACTGATCCGGCCAACCCCTTACCTTGACTGTGGAATTTTGGCCTCCGGCACTGTGAGACATTATATTTTTGTGGCTTAAGACACCCAGTTTGTGGTATTTATTACAGCAGTCCTAACAAATACAAATACAGTTTGGAAAACTAATAAGGACTTTATGTTTTAATCCGTGGCTTTACTTATCACAATGACCTGTTTTGGGGCCTTTCAAAGTAGAGCAGGGACAGCTACTTTTCCCAAGTGACTCAGAATCTCTAATTAAAGTGATTGAAGAAGGCTCGGGACAGATGTGTTTTAGTCTCAGGTCATCCAGCTTTTGTTTAATATAACAGTTATCTAATTATCTGTCAGAGCATTGACTATTTTTTGCCTTTGCTCTTTTTGTAAACATCTGTCTGTTTTCTGTAATGACTTCATAGTGGATTTGTTATTGGTGTTATTTAAGCAATGAGTTGAATTCCTGTATTAAAGTCATCCCTACCATGAAGAACAGACCTCATTCAAGTTCCGTCAGGTGATGAGAGATGCACAGGGAAGGACACCCCCAAATGATGTACAACATGATGTACAGCAGTATAATTCCACCCAGTTGCCCCTCAGTTACTGGTGTAGAGATCAGTTTCTTTGCTGCCCTTGAAGCTAGGCATGATCATGTGACAAATTCTGGCTGGTGGGGTAAGGATGTGCCCTCCATTTCTTTTTCTCCTTCTTGCTGGCTGGGATATGCTGAAATAGCCATCTGGAATTAGAAGTGGACACTATTCCTGCCTGGCCTGGTTACCTCTGGACTGTTAAATGTGAAGACATGAATATGTCTCTTGTTCAAGCCACTTTTCTTTTCAGTTTCGGTGTAATAGCACCTGACTCTATACCCCCAACTAATATACTCCAGTAGAGGTAGGTGAGGGCTATAGGTCTCCCACCGGTGGCCCTGCTCCCAGATATGAAAGCAAATGTTAATTTGTGAGAGAGCAAAAATACATCTACAGCCTATTTTGTAGCTTTAATAAAGTCTATGTCTCTGCCTTTTTTGGTGTCCCTCCCTTTGCTTAAGAGGTTCACTTGAGGAAAACATGATAATATTGTAGAGGCAGGATTCAGTTAAAACTTAGAGTTAGCACTGGGCAATCACAGTCTTCCAAATAAACTGTGCCTCAGTGCAGAATCCAGCCGGGGCCAGGTTTCTGAGTCCAGCCTTGTGAGTGTGTTAGGTTATACCCCTTCATGGAATTGTGGGGTGCCCCTGAAGTATTTCTAGCCAGTTCACAAGTCTTGAACATCTTAAATTTCAACAACAAAAACCGATTTCTAATGTCTATTTTTTTTTTTTTTTTTTTTTTTTTTTAGATTCCATATATATGTGTCAGCATACTTTTGCGGTACGCGGGCCTCCTACTGCTGCAGCCTCTCCCATTGTGGAGCACAGGCGCCAGACGCACAGGCCCAGCGGCCATGGCTCACGGGCCCAGCTGCTCTGCGGCATGCGGGATCCTGCCGGACCGGGGCACGAACCTGTGTCCCCTGCATCGGCAGGCGGACTCGCAACCACTGCACCACCAGGGAAGCCCTCTAATGTCTATTTTGATAGCAGACAACCTCAGCTCTTGAGTGGAGGTAAAGATGTTTGGAAAACTTACAGTAGCTGTCTTTTAATGTGGCCTTTTGATTAATTGGGTCTTCCAACTATATTGTAAAGGAAATTTCAGACCACATAGTAGTAGTTGTAGTACTTTCCTGATACTTAGCTTCTTGCTGTGTTGTCTTCTCTCTTTCTCTTCAGTCCTAGATACTTCCTTTTGCCTAGAGTCCTCAGAGCTTTTGATTATTCCTGGCGTTTCCTGTTTTAGAGTTTGTTTTTATTTTCTCTAGATTTTTCTTTTTTGGTGTGTGTGTGTGTGTGTGTGTGTCTTTCTATTATATGACAACTTTCTCTGTACAAGTTGCATTCAAATACCCTGAGAAAGGATCTTATTGAGTTGCTCAATCACTGTTCAGTACATGTTATCCCTCCTGGGGTTGAGCTTTCATGGCTGGCCACCTTGTAGGCCAGTGGCCTTTCTCATGTCCGGTCTGGAGCTGACATTTTTAGGTCAGGCACCAAACCCTGGTCCAGACAGTTGTAGCCAGGGTTGCAGGATAAATTTTACGAAGGTTGAATGCTTGTGCACAAGAAACTGTATCTGGACCCTGTTCTTTTTTTTTTTTTTTTTTTTTTTTTTTTTTTTTCTTGCGTTATGCGGGCCTCTCACTGTCGTGGCCTCTCCCATTTGCGGAGCACAGGCTCCGGACGCGCAGGCTCAGCGGCCATGGCTCACGGGCCCAGCCGCTCCGCGGCATGTGGGATCTTCCCGAAACGGGGCACGAACCCGCGTCTCCTGCATCGGCAGGCGGACTCTCAAGCACTGCGCCACCAGGGAAGCCCTGGACCCTGTTCTTGAAGGGAGGGCAGACACCAAGCTTCTAAGACTCCTCTCCAGTACTCTCCTTGATGCTTGAAACTGAATAGTGACATAAAGGTCACAAACCAGATATTCTGGTAAAAATCTGACAAGTGTAAAATCCACTCAACTAATGTTTATAGAGCATCTGCTAGACACAGTGCTAGACTAGTCATGAAGTCATCCAAAGAGCTGAGTTTAGTGGGGGAGACATGTAAACAAATGATGACAACAGCTTGAGGAGAAAACAACTGTTTGCTTCTCTCTAAGGCATTGCTTAATTAGGACAAGGAACTGGGAAGTGGCACTAGGGGGAGGCCCTCAGAGAATCTAACCACAGATAGGATTTGTGTCTGAGTGGAGGAAGTAATACGCTGCAGCCTTTATTTGCATAAAAATAGCTATAACAGGAGCTAAATTTACAAAGATACACACTTCTGTCTTGTCCTGTGAACTTCTTATAGAATTAAGCATAAACAACTCCTTGTAACTAAAACAATGTGGATTTAAAGAACCCACCTTAATCAAAGTATAAGAACTATGTGTTCACCTTAATTGAAAATATCATTGATGTATCCTGATAGTTGGAAACCGTTGACTATGTAATTTTGCTACAGTAAATGATTTTTTTGACGCTAGAATTCACTGGAAGGAATCCATACCACTTAACCTGGAGGATTTATGAGTTCTCTTGGGTGCCATAGAAGTTAACAATCTATTAAGTGGTTTTCTATTACTCTCAGTTCTTGGGATCCAGTGATGCGTCACCTTAAGGACTTGGGAGCTAGGGATTGCCCTCCGAGAGTTAAATGGAGCAGAGACAGAATGACTGCAGACCTGCCAGGTGGATTAGCCATATGAGCATGGTTTAAAAGAGAATGTGTCAGTGCAAGTGAGGTTAGTCAGGTGTCAAAAGGACAGACGGATGACCAGGATGAGCCCTGGCCTGCCCTGGTGTAGACACAGGTGCATTAAACTATTTTAAATGAATGCTGATTGAGTATTCAAGTCATCTGATAAACTCTTCTTAGTCCAATTCCATTTTCTCTGTCAAAACTCTTATGTATTAATCAGGACTTCTTGTTGTTTGTGAGAGATAGAAATCCACCTGAAAGTGGCTCAAGCAAAGGAGGGAATTCACTGTTTCCAATAAATGAGAAGTTCAAGGAGGATCCTGGTTGACTCTGATGTTTAACGATACTGTCAGGCAATGTCTTTTTCCTCCTCTTCGTTTGGCTCACCTGTTGGGTTCATCTTCAGTCAGTGCTCTCTCCTTGGGGTGGCTCTCTGCATCTCCCAGCTCATCTCCTCATGGTTTAGCAAACCTAACAATTGCTGGGGCAGTCTCAGCCCCATGACTGGCCAGACCTGGGACATGTGTCCACCCAACCATCTAAACCATAGATTTAATGGAGGGCGAGTCATTCTCAGAAGTAAAATTTTCAGAGTAAAGAGTAATGGATTTGGATAGGCAGAGATGGCAGTTTTCCTCTGTTGTTCTATTATTTGATTTCCATGTGATGTGTCTGTAAGGAAGAAAATGCATTTGCCTCCATGTTAATTGTTTCCAGGCACCTTGACAGAGTTTTCCCTGTAAATTAATACACTGGCATTCTCTGTGGGTATGTGTTTACACACATACACCCACGCACACACACACATGTGGATCTTATGAGTTACAATAAGGTGAATTTGCCCCTGAGAGAAGGGCCTGCTCTGAATGTGGCAACCAAGAAATCAGGCTCCAAAGGCTTCCAGACTGAGAGGCAAAGTCTGGACTTGGGCAAAGACTGTGAGACCAGTGTGAGACCCCGTGGAGGTCTCCTTTCCCTTGCTGTTTTCCCTTGCCTTTTCCTTTTGAATTCCCACACCATTTACCACACTGCGTGTGTGGCATGCCAATTTTAAAAAGGGCACGGCAACAGGAAGACTGGAATTGCCACACCAGATCAGACCTGTCATCCAGCCGCTTTGTATGTAACATAAATACTCTCTAGGGACTTCTGCTTTGACTTGCTCTTGGGAAAGTAGCACTATTATTTTTCCTGCTCCTACTTCATGCTGTGCAAATATGACTCCGGCCGGAAATCATTTCCAGAAATGGTACCTGTGGAATCACGAGGTAATTTTGTAGCGGTGGGCTGAGACTTTCTGGGGGTTTGGTAGCTGGAGTTGTCAGAGGGGAGAGGAGGGGCGAGGCTGAGGGGGAGTTGGTGTGTAAGCCGGGAGAGAAGGGGGTGGTGGCTGTTCAGGCCTAGCATCTCCCTGTTTCTCCCCTTCCTGTCCCTATAACAGTGAAGAACTCCTGTTCTTCAGCTCAGGGACAAATGGAACTCCTTCACTAACCACTCTTGCCTGCCCCAGATGGTAAACATTTTCATCTGGTTTTTCAAGGTCCCATGAGGCTCCGGAGGGTGACCAACTCTAGCTGGGTAATTCATCCTTCCGGGGATGGGGCTGGAGGCCTCGCCTGTGTTAGGCCTTGGGCAAGGAGCAAGGCTGTTCTTCTGGTCTTGCTTTGATGGAGCTGTGCCAGCTCTTTTGAGGAAAATCAGTCTCTTTCCTTTCAGGCTGGCTGCAGTGTCTCTGGTGCCTGCTTTGAGAGCTGTCTTTGCCCCCTTCATCTTTGGCTCTCCTTTGCCTAGCAGAGTCCTGAAATCTGGGGGCACGGGGCTGCCTGGGTGGTAGATGGGTTGAATGCCATGGTTAAGGTCTGCCTAAGGCTTTCCAGATATTTTGTTACCAATCTACCTGTCTTTCTGAAGAAACATTACTAACAGTGCCTTAGAATATGAAGGGCAGTGCACAAAGGTGAATTAAATACTGAAGAGGAGAGCAACATAAAAGTTCAATTTCTGTCACCGCCTGTGCTGCCAACAGTAATATTAATAGTTCACCTTTGTGCAGAGCATTTTATGTTGGGTATACAACTTCTTTTTATGCACATTTATACATACATTAAAAATGTATCACAACGTTTCTAGACTTATCTTTTGGGCTTGATTATTAAAATGTACCTTAAATTTAAATTCTGGGAAGTTATGTGCATCTTAATTTGTAACACTCTTCACTTATAAATTTGTATTTAACTATTAATGTCTAAAATAGTTTCTGACTATAGCAATATTTGATTACTAGAATTTGGAAAATGTGGAAAGGTACAAAGAAAAAATAAAAATCACTGAAACGCCACCTTCCAGTATGTTGCAGTTCCTCACAGGCTTTCTTGCATAAGCTGCGCCCACAGTGATTCCGCCATGCTTTCCTGTTCCAGTTTCTTCACTGGAGAAAGTACTTAGAGACTCTTGTGAAGCAGTCTGAGTGAGGAATTCTAGAATCTTAAGATTTCCCCCAATCCTGTGCTCATTCTTAATTTGACAGAAATATTTTTAGTTACTTGCCTTTACCAAATCTTTCTAAAGCATTTAACTTGGTTTCCATAGATACAATCAGTCTTTCTTTTTGGTCTTGAATTTCTGTGGTTTATGTAATATTTAATTAAATTATATAGTTATAATGATAAGTAGAACTGGCATAAACGGGTAAGGAAAAAACACACTTGGCTTTTGGGGGTGCACAACTCAACTGGTCAGAACAGAGGCGCACAGGCCCCCCTGGAGGGCAGTCCCCCAGGAGGTCCAAGGGCATCCATCACTCAGTATGTTTTACGGAGGAAATGAGGAGCTTTGGCTGTTTGAGGTGCTTGGTTAAGTGAAGGTTGGGTTAGAGGAGGTTGCTAAGAGAGTTTTTAATATAAAGATACTGAGGGATGGAAAGGCACAGATGAGCTGAAGATAATTTTATGTAGTTTCTTGCTACAATGCTAAATTTCCAAGTTTTCTTTTTTCTTTCTGGTTCCTGATACCCTCTGTCATGTAACTAGGGTGACCAGTTGTTCCTTTGTGTGATCATTCCATGGAGAAAGTGTAATGATTAAAAATATTGCACTTCCATATTCATTTTTATTCTTTGTTTCAGGAAAATGTATGATAAAAGAAGATGGTATTTGAGATTTAGGTACCTTAGGCACAAATATTCCTCCTCTCCTATACTTGATTACTATGTACTGAGCAATTTCATTGACGCTGACAGATTAGCATTGTAACTTAAAGATTAATGAGTAAAGGAAATAGTTAATGGATAGAGCAAGTAGTTGCTTTTTTGATTTTTAAAAGTCTTGAATAACAATCATGGTGATAAAAATATGTTAAAAATATTTGTTTGTTGACTAACATTTTACAGACAGCTCTTGCGTGTTTTCTGTCATTCAAGCCACACCACTTCCTATGTGGAGGGATGGCAAGGAGTGTTACCCTCACTTTACACGTTTGTAGAATGAGCCTCAGAGGTTAAGTGATTCACCCGAGGTCCTACAGTGGTTGAGCTCCTCAGACAAGAACTTAGGAATGTTCAGAGTTTTTCTAACAATCCATTTAGTCTCAGCTTGAGACTCTAGGGTACTTCTTGGACTTCTGCCAATATTCATGCCATTTGGGCAATAGTTCCTTGCTTTTAGGACTAATAAAATTGAATAGGGTCTTCCTTTTCAGACTACTAGTTCTCACTGTGGGAGGACTTGGTTTCTTTGTTCAGAGATATTTTTCTCACTTTCAAAGAGTATTTCAGAAAAAAAAAAAAAAAAAAAAGAGTATTTCAGCTCCAAGGAAACTGCCGTGGCAGTGGGCTGACTTGGTATAGAGGCAACAGCTGGTACCCAGGCAAGTTACTAAGCTTTTCCTTCTGGTGAGCTTTGATGAGAGGCTGGCAAGCTGGCCTCTGTTCTCTCTCATATTACCAGGGCTGTTCTTCATGTAAAAATGCAGGGACCTGGGAGTAAAACTCACACAAGTTAAAACAAAAGTGTCAGAACATGTTAGCTCATGATACCCTCGTATAGTTTTACAAACTCAGAGTTTTCAGAAACTTTTTTTTTTTATGGCTCAAGGTTGAGGGTGGAGGGGCACTGACTAATTCTCTGATTAACTGAGCTACGAGGTGATTGCCTAGTAGAGGAGTGATCCAAGTTGGAGCCATGGCTTTCCCCTAAAGGTAAGGTGGGCCGTTTTGTAGAGCTTTGCAGTAATCTTTCCAAGGATTGTTGAGTGTGTGGGTACCTTTTACGTTGCCGGAATGAATGTGAGGCTGCTGTGCTGCTTTTTTATTGCCTGTAACTAGAACTGCTTAGAAGTGCCTGTATCAGAATGTCTTGGGGGTGGGGCCTGGGATTCTTAATTTTTAACAAGCTCCCCCAGTATTTATAGATATTCTAAAATTTGACAGCCACTCTCTCCTTTCTCATCTCCCTTGTTTGTCGTTCTCATGGGCAGTTGAGATGCACTCAGACAGGTCACTTTGTGGAAGGGGGTGGGAAGGATGCCGGGAAAGGATCTTTATAAGGCAGAGGAACAACTGGAGCTCTTGACTGTCTCTGTCAGTCTTGTCGGTCTTTCTACTGAGTGCTGTTCAGTCACATCTCAGCCTGGTTCTCCGCCCTGGTTCAGGCTACCCCTGGTTTTATGAGAAGCTTTTTCATAATTACAATCATCTGTGTCCTGTCTGGTCTGCTTGGTAGGCCAAGAACTCTGCCACCTCCTGATCTCAGCTGCAGTCGAATTTTAAATCTTTGGATTGAGCTAGCTGTCTCTAGGTTGGATGTTTGAATTTCTCTTGAAACTATTGCCTTCCACCCACAGCCTTTCAATATTCCCACCTCTAAACCTGTCCCCATAAATACACAGCACATTCTTACATTCCCAACAGCTTTTCCCAGTACCCTTCTTTGTTTTTTGTTTTTGTTTATGTCTAGGAGCACATTTTCCTGGAAATTCTGTTATAGTGGTGAGGTGTTCAGGTTGTCCCACTGAAGCGGATTCATGTTATATGGTAACTGAATTGTCATTTCCTAGGAGCAGGAGGCCTATGCTATTGAGGGAGGAATAGTTTTCTTGCTTCTTCCTTGATTGGAATGACTTTAGGCAAAATTAAATAGGAGTTGGTTTTTGTCCTCTCCTTTCTTTTCACTGTAGTTCCACCTTTCTTGGCTTCTGTGTTTGGAGTTGGGTGATGGAGCTATGAGATGGGTGATGGCTGTCCCACCCACATGAGATGGGTGATGTGTGGGGAGCTCTGGGCCTGTTCATTTACAGCTGCTGCCTTCCGCCCACACCACCACTGATGCAGCCGTCAAAGACCCAGTGAGTTGCAGTGGCTTCTGACTTGACTGGATCAACGCTCAGTTTATTCATGTAGCACAGTGGCCACTCGGCAGACTGGAGGTAACTGATTTGTCGCTCCTGGCTCCTAGTCCAGAAATTGGATTTTGTGCCTCCTGAAAATCATTTGCCATTTAACTTTTCAAGGTGTATAATCTCCTTTTCCCCTTCAAGCTGGAGATGAGTCCTGGGTGGGAGTGTATGCATCAAATGGCAAACTCTAATGGTTATCAAGAAATTATTCTTTCTCATTGCTCCTCTTCTTGCTTATCAACAGAAGAATTCTGGAAATCGATGGGGGCACAGATACATAGGTAGTAGGGGTTTTGTGAGGCTGAGCACACCAGCTTTTAAAATTTATGAGTTTAGATTCTCCGGAAAGCAAGTGCCCAGTGACGTTTCTGATCTTTCTAGTCGAGCTCTCTCATGTGGTCCTGTGACCTGTGATCAGTAAGTTGCCACGGCTGTCACAGTTCAGAGTGACACACCATGCAGCTGGGTGAACCAAGAAAACTAATGAGTTCAGAATTGGACAAAGCCGGAGGCTTCGCATACATTTTATAGGAGCATCAAAATGGTGTCAGATCAGGTTACTCTTCCATGAGATCTGTTAACCGCTGACTTACTTAATGTGTTCTCTGTATCCAACCTTGGCCACTTAGAAAAATAGAGCTTGAGCTTTTAGGATGTCATATAATTCCTAAGGGCTCACTTTACCTTTCCAGATTGTCCTAAAGTGCTTCCAAATTATGAAGCCTCATTCATCCATTTTTTCCCCTCTGAAACTGTTCTCTGATAGGTGTTAGAGTGGAAAGAAATCTGATTAAATTCTTCATAGTCTAGTGATTCCCCTGAAGGTAGTTGGATTTTTGTTTTTAACAAGCAGTGCTTGTTAACTCAGATCTCTCACTGATGACATCTGAGGCAGTGTATCATAATAAAATGAGCAATTTCAGACATTCTGGACAAAAGTGAAACGACAACGTAAAATAGTTGATGGCAGTTTGTCCTTAAGATCTCTTTTTCCAAGCTGTTTCTGCTTTCTTGAATTCTTCTTCTGCTACTTTTGAACTTATGCCATCTCTGCATTTCCAAAGTGACTACTAATTAAGGATAGGTGAGGTTGGGGAGGGGAAGAATTGCTACATTTAGGGTTGACTTTGCCACAGACATCAGACCTAGAAAGTATGTGGTAAGGGGATGTGCTGTGTTCTCACATATAAGCTGTAAGTACTGTGTGCTTGAGACTTTAATGAAATTGCCCTATAATTTGCCTTTAACCAGTCTCTTTATCTGGCATTACACCATGTCACACATGGCATTACACCAAACTCAGCTAACCTCTCCGAGAGGCAGGTAAATTTGATGTCAAACAGTATAAAATTTCTAAACATTGATATGTTTGAAATCTCGTCCTTTCCTATGCATTATGTTGGAAGCAGCACTTAGAAAATAACAAAACCAGCATGGTAAACAGTCTGTTTCTCACAGTGGTGGTAAGGACCAACCCGCATTTATTTTAGTACTGATCCTGATTTCGTGTTTCTTCAATTGGAGTCCTTACCAGCATTCTGAAAGCCACCCTGATTTTCACAAACTGGGACGTCTATTTTCCCCGTTATGGGAGTGCTGCGAAAAATGAAGCCTAAAATGTGGCTTTTTTAGAGGCTACCTCGTTTAGCAGTTGAAGAAGAGTGTTTTTTAGTTATAATATTGACAATTCACTTTCTGTTAGTCATTTCGTTGTACAAATCCCTACAGACTGAAGGAGACTACATTCCTCGGGGTGTTAGCGGCTTTGTTAATTCAGGGTTTGCCATTTCAGAAGTTTCCCTGTTTAAATGTGGGGAGCTTTGTGGCAGTTGAAGTAGAATTTGATTTTGGTATCTCAGGTTTGTAGCAAGATGGTTTTCCCCTAATATGATTTGAGGCAAGAAATGCACAAGAAGTGACCTGTTCGTCCTAGTTAAACCTACCCAGCCAGGTGGAGCCACTGGAGGAAGCTAAATGAGCACCATCTTGTTTCAAAGTAGAGACTGACGATGGAAATGCTGTCTGAGGCTGAGGCAGGGGTTTGTATTAGCAGGCTCCTGGGAGCTACTTTTAGCTCTTTGAAAAATTTATGTCTCTGAGCCCCTAATCTCCCTCCTGCGTCACAGCAGCTGGCCTACATTCCCCAGAATATGCAGCCTCTCTTCTGATATGTATGGGAGGTGGAGTGAGGAATAAGAGAATAGAAGAGAACTTAGCCATCATTTCAACACGGCTTCTTACTTCTAAGGCTGAAAAGATTCTTCCATGGTCCTTGAGTGTATTCTTTAAAGAGGAGGAAAGTAACAAATTCCCTCTTGATGTTTCACACTCACCGAATTGAGATCTCAGAACTTGTTGCCACTAATAATTTATTCCTGTTTATTAATGCTGAAATATGAGCGGTTTAGTGTGTGTGGCAGGGAAGGACTGAAAAATTTAAGAACAAAGCAGAGTAAAGATTTTTTATGGCACAAGGACCGGGGGCCCTGACACATACTGAAGACGCACTTATAGCCAGACTGAACCTTTCCTGTGGTCCGGAAATACATCTGGGAAGTAGGACAATAAAGAGCTGGATATTAAAATTTATACATATTACTTTCCAATTGATCTTATTTTGTGTAGGACACAGAGTTGGGACTTTTTAGCAGGTGCATGTTATCAGTGAAAACAAATGAAATCAGAATTCTGGGAATAGTGTGCAACAGTAAATTAACAGAAAAAAAAAGATCCCCAGCCCAGCTGATAGCTCATGAGCAATATCAAAATAACAGATGCACTGGGTTAGATAGTTCGCGGGAACGAGGATATAAATTATGTACAGTAATCATTTTCCACAAGGCTAGTATTATATTTTAGCCTCAAATCAAAATTTGATTTCCTGTTCTTGATGCAAAGCAAGAATAGAAGAGATTGTAAAGCTTTCATCTTAGGCATTTCATTAAATTGTGGAATCTAGTATTGGTCTCATACTGTTTTATAGTAAGGTAAGTTGAGCCAGAAACAAGGCAGCCTAGTTTAAGGTGACAGTAACAGAGCTATGTGCCTAATTAAACACATTACTAATGGAAAATCAAGAATGAAATTACATCTATATATTCCTTTTCCGGTGCCATGGACAAGGATACATATGATTTTGCTGAGAGTAGGAAATAGGAGCCTTTCTGTCTCATAACCTGCAAATTGAAGGAGAGGCCAGGAGGGTGGAAAGGGAAGTGAGATACAAGGTAAGCCAAAAAAAAAAGAGACATATTGTCTCTTGGCTGCTGTGATTAGAAGTAATTTAAAAGCTAAGGTTCATCTATGGTGATTGAGGCTGCTTCATATTACGGAAGGGCTGTGTCAATGATAGACATTAGTGTGCTAGAAACATAGCATTTTGGAAGTAAATAGAGGTCATTGATTGCTAATTCCCAGCCAGCGTAGGGCTCTTTCTCAGTTTCTCTGTGTGGGATAAGGTGATCTCAGTTTGGACATTTCCATAACATTATAGTTATCAAAAGATTGATAAGCCTCCCGATTCCTGGTTTCCAGGAAGAATTAAAACATACTAGCAAAGCATCATGTCTTAGTCTTCAAACTAACATGGGTAAGATGCAAGTGAAGTTCTATCCAAGGTAAAAAGATAGTAAGAGGGCACCCAGTTGGTTTCCACAATGGATAAATTAAATGCTATGGGCCTGAAAAAAATTATAGCTAAAGAGAGTACAAGTTATCTAACTTTTTTCAACCTCCACATATTTTGAATGTATGTTTTAAGCAAGTTGTTCTGGGGAGTAGCCTAGTCAGGAGGGTTCTCAAAGCCACGCCAAATTTGCCGAACTATTCTCTCCTTCCTCCCTCTCCTCCGTTGTTCTTCCCTCTTTTCTTCCTTTGTTAGTATTACTCTTCTCTTTGTTAGTATTACTGTAAGTAAAAGTATGGAGATCGGTCTAGATTATAGCAAGATAATTGACAAGATCTCTCCAGATGGCATTGTGGCCAAGATGGAGTGATGTGCCCTGGATCATGATGTTAGGTGCCAGACACAGTACTTAGGTGCTGCCAGGGCAGCGGTAAACACATCAGAAGCGGCCCCTCCACCAGGAGCATATAGTGCATCTAAGGAAACAGACTATTACAAAACGAAGGGCAGTAAATAGGAAGTGATGATAAGAGGGCTGCAGGGTCTTCTGTTGGATCTAATGGACCCATAGGTTAGGGAGTATTTCTCCAGAAAAGATGATCTTTAAGCTGCTATCTGGAGACTAATAGTTAGCTTGGTTAACATTAGGAGTTGGTAGAGTATTCCAGGTATAAGGAGTAGCATGTGGAAAGACTCAGAAGTGAGAGAGAACGTGTTCCTTTCATAGACCTGAAAGACATTAAATATGGTAAGTGCATTTTTAAGGTCCAAGCCAAGCTGCTGTAACAAAGCCACTCCAAATTATGGCAGCTCAAACAAGGCAGAAACTTAATTTCTCCCATTAAATTGTCTGGAATTGGTCAACAAGCCAGGGTGAATAAGCAGCTCTGCTCTGAAAGGTCATTCTGGAACTCAGGTTCTTTTTTCTTGATCACTCACTTCATGAATGAAAAACTGTTTCTAGTGTCCCTTCTACTAATTAGTGAACCACTGTGCAAAAAGCTTCTGAAAGTGAGAAAGGAGTCTGCTTTTGGAATACATGTCGAGGGGAATGGAAACTGGTCTTAAGGTTAGGGATATTCTGAAAGGAAGTGAGAACTGAGGTAGAAGTTGGCCGGATGAAGGTTAGAAGGTGGGAAAGTTCCGGGCAGAGGGAAGAACATGTGCAAAGAGCTCGTGGGAAGAGGGAATGTGTTATACTTAAGGAACTGAAAGACGCTGGTTATAGTGTTAGTTAGTGTTATAATTTCAGGTGCTGCAATAAAGAGGCCACAAATTATAATAGCTCAAGCAAGGTTGAAGTTTATATCCCTCCCATAGAACAGTCAGGATTTGCTACAGCAGCTTCCGGAGGAGGGTGGACACCTGAATAGGGTCTTGGCAATGCTAAGAGGAGTGAATTCTTGATTTAGAGAACTTGAGCCCTTAACTATATATTTCACCATCTCACTATATTTTAAAGTAAATTACAGGACAGCTCCACAAACTACGTTAAGCAGTTTAGGATTTAACCAAAAGTAATTGTGAAACCACTGTAAAGAAAGGAATTAAGTTTGCAATTTAAAAAGGTCGTTCTGGTTTTAATGCTCTGAATGAATGCGTGGGCAAGATGGAAGGCTGGGAGGCCAGTAGGCTGTTGCTCTAATCCAAGTGAGAAAGGATGTGGTGATATGGACTCTGTAGGGATGGATATCTATTAGACATAATATAGTTAATAGGCAGGACATCATGGAGCAGAGTTTGGCAGAAATTAACTGTTTTAAATCTGTTGCCATCCAGGCCTGAAATTCATAGTGTTATATGAATCCCAAGAATTTTAAGTGTCCACAAGTTTATTTAATGAGGGGTTGCAAAGTCAAATATTTATTAGGGCTTGAGAATAGGAAAACTAACGAAATGAAGCAGCCCTGTTATAATGGTGGGAGGTTATGGGGAGCTGGATAGCACATGCCCTCTCTGAAGGGGACAAATCTATTCAGTTCCAAGTGTTACCATTTGTAAATAAAAATTCATTGTTGTCAGATCTTCTGATTTTTTTCCCTTTTTCTAAAGACTGTTGGATTTGTTATATGAAATCGTCTGATTTTTAAATGTTGATATCTAAGTAAAAATCAAACATACAAACAAAGTACTGTACAGACGAACATTGTAAGGGCCAAGCGAAACAGCTCTGTAAGCGGGATTTGGTTTGCACAGATTCATTTTTGTGCTTAGGTCTTAATAACTGTATTAGTTAGGGTAGGCTACTGTAACAAAGAAATCCAATAGTATAGTGGCCAAAAGAGCAGAGATGTTTGTTTCTCATTTGACAGTTCCAGTGTGAAAGGACAGGTGGCTGGACATCATTGCTCTTCATGGTCATTCAGGTTCTTCCCAAATTGTTGTTCCACCATCCCCAAGTGTAGTGTTGTTCATCTGCATGGTTAAAGTTAGGTCATCAAATCTGGATTCCAGTCCTCATAAAGAGAGAAAGAGAGCATGGCTGAGGCATCCTCATTGTCTTAAGGCTCTGGCTATGTATTCATAACAACTCTTAGTATCTACATGTTTTTTCCCAGCATACTTCCCTATTAATTTTTTTAATCCTTTTTAGCCTTTTGAGCCTGGCATGATGGGTTATTATTTTTATTTGACAGATATAAAAATGAGGTTCAAGTAGGTTATGACTTGCCCAATATCATAAAGAGAATTAGTGGCAGGACTAGAGTGTATCTTGGCTCAGTTTTAATAATAATAAAATGCCTTTAAATGTATTTATAATAAAGATTTAAAATAAAAGTCAACTTATTTGAGTTCCTGTTACCAAACAAAATTTAGTCGCTTATCAAAGTGTGATGAGAGATGGCAACATGTATTTTTCCTTCTGGATGTGTTATCCTATTTCCTTTGCAAATTATTGTTCTTGATCACTCCTGGCATCAGATGAGGGGAATCCACAAAAGCCAACAGCCCTTTGAGTGCTTAGTAGGATGGTTTTGCTTTGGCAGTCTCAGAAAATTCTTTTGTCTTAAATGTTAGAGTTTAATTACGTGCAGTAACATTGATTCCTTGTGGTGTGGTTTCTGGTGGTTATAACCTTCACCCTCATTCAATATCTATTTCTGATGGCTATCATCAAAAAATCTACAAACAATAAATGCTGGAGAGGGTGTGGAGAAAAGGGAACC
>NW_006792515.1:0-870 GCF_000442215.2 Lipotes vexillifer
CATATTATCACCCAGTAAGTGTACTTTTTTTTTTTCCTTTTAGTGAAGAAAGAATGCTTTTATATCAATCTATTCATGCTTAAGACTCACAGTGCCTATTGTCTGTAACTGTGAGATACAACTCGGGAAGGATATAGGTGGAGTACTTGGCTTCAATACAGTGGGTGGAGCAGGAAATGGGCCCTACACCTGGCCCTGTTTACAACGAGTGACTTGTTAAAATGAGCATCTATACCAGGAAAAATTAATCAGCATATGTAACCATAAGGAAGGTGGAAAGTGCTGATCACATACATTGCTCAGGTGCTGTCAGAGAGATTCCGGGGCTGATGGAGGCTATACAAGCCCTAGCATCAGATGGGAACAACTCTCTCCCCCACAAGCTAGCCCGCTTTCCCCCTTCCTAAAGGCAGGCCCTTACAAATGTGGTGTCTGGGGGTGGTCCTCTAATTTTCCCTAATCTGTGTGTGGCTGTGGAATGAGATAGAGCTAACGTGCAAACAAAGGGTAGTGAAAATGACATGAGCTCTGGAGTGAGACAGAACTGCATCCAAATCCCATCCCTATCATTGATTTAGTTATGTAAATTGAACAAGTTCCTTAAATTCTCTGAACTGCAGTTGCCTTGTCTGTGAGGTAGAAATCAGGTCAGTCTTTACTGGGTTATTGTATGCATTATAAATAATATATATAAAAGGCCTAGCACAGCACTGACATAAAACAGACACTCAAAGTGGTAACTATTACTATAACTCAGGAAAACTACTCTGCCCAACAGGCAGAGTAAAGGCAGTTCTAAAGTGAAACTATATAACAAAATCTTATTCAGAAGAACTTATAAGTAGGCTGTGGATTGGGTAGCTATATCCT
>NW_006792516.1:0-352 GCF_000442215.2 Lipotes vexillifer
GGTATACCCAAAGGAATTGAAATCAGGGTCTTAAAGAAATATTTGTACTCCAGTGTTTAGAGCGGTAATAATCACAGTAGCTAAAATATGAAAGCAACCTAAGTGTTCATCCACTGGTTCCTGGATAAGGAAAGTGTGGTATACCCATATAAAACAATATTATTCAGTGTTAAGAAGGAAAAGATCTAGGAACATGCTACATCGTGGATGAATCTTGAGGAAATTGAGCTACCAAAATGCCATTTTTGTGACTTTTAGTGAGTCATAACAATACAACTACTTATTCCAGTTATATGGGGTACTTAGTGTAGTCAAAACCATAGAAATTGGGAGGGTAATGATGCTTTTCAGG
>NW_006792517.1:0-1088 GCF_000442215.2 Lipotes vexillifer
GCAGAGTCAGTGCCTTTAACGTCCTGTTTGGCACACTTTGCAATTTCTGCGTAAGTTGGACAGAAAAGGGGAGAACCAACAAGAGACTAGCTGTAGGTGTTTGGGCGGGCACATTGAACTCTAATTTCTCACCAGCAAGAAGAATGAACCAAAGCCTCAGCATGCCATGCCTGAAACAGACTAGGGTCTGAAGCAATCCTGTGGGATGGAGGCCAGCTCACAAGAAAGCGAGCGGAGAAAAGGAGCTCAGGCCCACTGTAATTCACAAAACTGCACAGTTATAAATGACAACTTTCGTCCAAAAATATGCTGAAGTAAGGCTGCGAAGAGAACTTGAAAGTGAGGCAGAATTGCAGGAAACCAATTTCAGGAGGTGGTTTGGAATTGCATTTAAAGCCTATTTAAATAGACAGAACGCAGACCAGGATGCCCTTGGCCAAAAAGGGCGTATGCGTTTTTTCCTGAATATATTCAGGAAAAAACGCATACGCCCTTTTTGGCCAACCAAGCAAGCTTGCAATGGAAATCTGCGCTACAATGAACTCTCACTTCCCCCCCCATCTGAAAAAAGTGTAAAATCCAGAAAGGCAGGACAGGCCAGGGAGAACAGGGAGCGTTGTTATGCTGATGGGCGGGATGTAAATTGCCAACAGCCACCCTGGAGAAATGTATGGTATTTCCTGAAACATTGAAAAACAAGGTACATAGCCTCGGGCACTAGGCTTAGGGAAACAGAAATCAAAAAGACAGAACCACCCCAAAGTTTGGGGCTGCCCTCTTTACAGGAACCTCATCCACGGTACAAGATAAATATCCATGACAGCAAAAAATGGATCAGCAAGTTGTGGCACTTATGAGCGATGGAATATCACTCAGCAATGAAATCAATATCATCAGGCCCATAGCAGCATAATGAGTGGATTTAGGTACGATGATTCTAAGTGAAATAAGTCACACAGAAAAAGAAACATCATAAGATATCAATAATACAGGGAATGTAAACCTGGCTACACATGAACTGAATAACAAAACGTAACAGAATCTCACATTTAGAAAACAAACTTTTGCTTGCCTAAGGGGAAAGGTGA
>NW_006792518.1:0-919 GCF_000442215.2 Lipotes vexillifer
TCTTTTGTGTTTCCATAGAAATTGTGAAATTTTTAGTTCTAGTTCTGTGAAAAATGCCAGTGGCTGTTTGATAGGGATTGCACTGAAGCTGTAGATTGCTTTGGGTAGTAGAGTCATTTTCACAATGTTGATTCTTCCAATCCAAGAACATGGTATATCTCTCCATCTATTTGTATCATCTTTAATTTCTTTCATCAGTGTCTTATAATTTTCTGCATACAGGTCTTTTGTCTCCTTAGGTAGGTTTATTCCTAGATATTTTATTCTTTTTGTTGCAATGGTAAATGGGAGTGTTTTCTTGATTTCACTTTCAGATTTTTCCTCATTAGTGTATAGGAATGCAAGAGACTTCTGTGCATTAATTTTGTATCCTGCAACTTTACCAAATTCATTGATTAGCTCTAGTAGTTTTCTGGTAGCATCTTTAGGATTCTCTATGTATAGTATCATGTCATCTGCAAACAGTTGCAGCTTTACTTCTTCTTTTCCGATTTGGATTCCTTTTATTTCCTTTTCTTCTCTGATTGCTGTGGCTAAAACTTCCAAAACTATGTTGAGTAAGAGTAGTGAAAGTGGGCAACTTTGTATTGTTCCTCATCTTAGTGGAAATGCTTTCAGTTTTACACCATTGAGGATGATGTTGGCTGTGGGTTTGTCATATATGGCCTTTATTATGTTGAGAAAAGATCCCTCTATGCCTACTTTCTGCAAGGTTTTTATCATAAATGGGTGTTGAATTTTGTCAGAAGATTTCTGTGCATCTACTGAGATGATCATATGGTTTTTCTCCTTCAATTTGTTAATATGGTTTATCACATTGATAGATTTGTGTATAATGAAGAATCCTTGCATTCCAGGAATAAACCCCATTTGATCATGGTGTATGATCCTTTATGTGCTGTTGGATTCTGTGTGCTAG
>NW_006792519.1:0-898 GCF_000442215.2 Lipotes vexillifer
AAATAATTCAGATAACTCAGTGAACACCAAACTTAGTAAAGTCAGACTTCTAAAGCTGATTACAGAACGACAGAAACACAGAAAAGAGCCGCAAGGGTCATTAATCCAACCTTCCACCTGATGTTTAAATCTCCTTTACAACCAACCCTTCTCTCAGGCGTTATCTGGACTCTCTCCAACCCCGGGTAGCTGGGGGAGTACAGTGCCTCCTAGGTCAGGCCACGCTGACCAGCAAGAATCCATGACTCTGGTCCTAATTCTTCTTGTTGAGCTGGAACTGGCCTCTTTGTTGCTTCCACCCTTAACTCTGGTTAAAAAAATCCTGGGGACGAGAGAGAAGTCCACGCTCTCTTCGACCTGACAGCTCCTCCCGAAGAGTCAGGGACCAGGCCCTCACCCCACGTTTATTCTTCCATTCTTCACCGCGCACTCAAGGACTGGGCTTTTCCCTCCCTGGTTAACAGCACTAGATGAAAAGAATGGGGATTTTACCCAGGTCAGAGCGAGCCCCTTGAACGGAGAAACGGGAAAGGACCCAAGGGCGCAGCCGCACTTCTCCTGTATTCAAATCCTGACCGACACCGACGTCGCCGCACGAGGAATAAAACCGTCGTTTCCGGCCGAGAAGCGCGCGCCCGCCGCCGCCTCGCGCGCCCGGGACGAGCCTGGGGATGGAGCCTCCCCCCTCTTCCTCCAAAGGCTGAGTCCAGCGTCCCGCAGCCCGGGATCAAAACCCGCACCCGGCTTGCTGGGGACGGGCCCACCTGCCCACTCGCAGGTCTCCAACGCCGGGCGGGCCCCGCCGCGCGACCCCGGGCCCCGACCCCATTCCTCGCATTAGTCGGGAGCGGGCGTGACGGACTCACAAGGACTCCAGGTGCTTGAGCTGCTGCAGCTG
>NW_006792520.1:0-660 GCF_000442215.2 Lipotes vexillifer
CCATCCCCGTTCCCTAACACTAACGCTAAGCCTAACCCTTACCCAAAGCCCTACCCTATCCCGGGCCCTAATCCTAACCCATATGGTAACAATAAGCCGTGCCCTAACACTTATGCTAACCCTAAACCATTGTCGTACACTCACCTGTACCCTAAACCGTCCCTGTTCCCTAACCCTAACCCTAAACCTTACCCGAAGCCTTACCCTAACCCGTGCCCTAATCCTAACCCGTACTCTAACACTAACCCACGCCCTAACACGTGTGGTAACCCTAAACCGTTGTCGTACCCTACGCTGTACCCTAAACCATCCCCGTTCCCTAACACTAACGCTAAGCCTAACCCTTACCCAAAGCCCTACCCTATCCCGTGCCCTAATCCTAACCCGTACGGTAACAATAAGCCGTGCCCTAACACTTACGCTAACCCTAAACCATTGTCATACACTAACCTGTACCCTAAACCGTCCCTGTTCCCTAACCCTAACCCTTACCATAACCCGTGCCCTAATCCTAACCCGTACGCTAACAGTAACCCGCGCCCTAACACGTATGCTAACTCTAAACCATTGTCGTTCCCTAACCTGTACCCTAAACCATCCCCGTGCCCTAACCCTAACCCTAACCCTGACCCTAACCCTTACCCGCAGCATTACCATAAC
>NW_006792521.1:0-2045 GCF_000442215.2 Lipotes vexillifer
TTTGGTAGTGTATATATGTCAATGCTACTCTCTCACTTCGTCCCAGCTTACCCTTCCCCCTCCATGTGTCCTCAAGTCTATTCTCTACATCTGTGTCTTATTCCTGTCCTTCCCCTAGTTTCATCAGAACCTTTTTTCTTTTTTTTTAGATTTCATATATATATGTGTTAGCATACGGTATTTGTTTTTCTCTTGAAGAGATCAACCTTCTCTGAGATCAGGTCATCTCTCACTGTTCATTCTTGATGTTACCCAGTATCAGAAATTATCAGCAGACAGAAAAATAAAACAATTTAACACATACTAAAAAAAAATTCTGTCAAAATGTCAAAACGGGTATGAATCATTCCTGAAGCATTAGCTAGGGTGAGACAAGAGCCAAAAGAAATTGAATTGAAAAGGGAAGGAGGGATCCTTAAATATCCATGCTTAGGTTAAGACAAAGACATATAGGAAAAGGAGGGAAAATCTGTTGTATTCATGAGCTGCAGATACTCCAACTGAGCAAGAAGAGAGTATTACTATCAAACTTTCTTATGTATGACCACAGATTGTCAAATGGAATAGTAGAATATCCACTGGGCAGGTGAACAATAAAAGACATTTTGGAAACTCTGCTACTGTGCAAGCTTCCTTTAAGAAAGCTAGTGCTAAATTGCCGAAACTGCACATAAAACAATTGTTTAACTGGATGTACTGGACATACCAGAAGATAAATATAATACTTGGGTCTATGTCCAGAGCAGAAATATTGATAGTTGAGAGACCTTAGAATTTTTATCATCATATGCCTTAGACCACTGAGTTTAGATACAAGCATGTAAAAAATTAAAAAAAATGTAAAGTAAAGCTTATAAAAAAGGGAAGAACAAAACCCCTCTCCTGGGCAAGGGATCAGGTGGTGACATCTCTCAGGACCAGTTTTAACAGGAAGTGTGAAGGCATAGTTAGGTTAGTGGACTAGACAAACCCAGTGGAATGTGCTGAAACAAGATGAACAAGGCTGATCATTGAGTTGGACACCAGGTTTTATACCCCAGCAGATTTCAAAAAGGTCTTTTAAATAGAGAGCAGACAGGGAAATATCAGCAACAAAGAGTTGAGGTAGAAGGTAGAGAAAAATGAAATAGGTAAGCCAAGGTGGGTCGAGTGAAGTGGGAAGGAAGGTGTGGTCTTGAGCAACTGCTTAGGGCAGGCTCTGTTGTTTCTGATGCATTTGGAAAACAAGCAAACAAACAAACACATAAAAAAGTTTGGTCCAAATCAAATGGGGCATGCTTTCTGTGTAACGAAATCATTTAACTCACACTGGTCTTCAAACTTACATTCAATGAAGAGATTTCTTATTGCTCTTGACTTGCTCAGTTTTACCTGTATTAAGCACAAGACAATGAATCCCAGTGGATTACATCTTGCTTCTTATTGCTTCTGAACATCTCAACAGAAGTTGGAATTAACAGAGATGCTGGGACTGGAATTAATATCTTATTAAGTTGTCTATAGATTCCATGACACAAAAAAGAAAAGCAGACATTTTTTTCCCCCGAACAGTGCTGCTAAAGGATAGCAGAACTTTGTCCAGCCAACTTTTGACAGGAATGAATTTCCTGAAATAAAATCAAAGAAAACTTTTGGCCTCCCATCTCGTTTTTTGAGGAGGATGAATGTATTGTGGTTGTTTGATAGTGCAATCAAATGCTAAATGATGGACAGCTCAAAAAGCATTGTGAACCTACTAGGAATACTTGTTGGTGGAATCTGTTTTTGATGCTATTTGAATAGTTATGAATTTCAAAGATAAGAATAACTAATATTTATTGAGACTACTCTAACTCATGACTTTTCTCATGCTAAGGATTTGTCATTGGATTGGTAATGTCATTCTATCATCATAGCAAATCTATGAGTTTGTTCTTTTTTTTGTGTGTGTGTGGTACGTGGGTCTCTCACTGTTGTGGCCCCTCCCGTTGCAGAGCACAGGATCCAGACGCGCAGGCTCAGCGGCCATGGCTCACAGGCCCAGCTGCTCCGTGGCATGTGGGATC
>NW_006792522.1:0-21920 GCF_000442215.2 Lipotes vexillifer
CATTGTAAAGCAATTATACCCCAATAAAGATGTTAAAAAAATAAATAAATAAAAAATAAAAAATGTTTTTCCCAGTGATCTTGTAACTTAGTCTTATCTATCTCTACTTCTCTCTCTGTCTTTATTCTAGACATAAGCCAATATTTAAAAGTTTAATCTTATGTTTTTTATTATAATATAGATGAAAGTAAAACACACTATTCGAAATGTCTTGTTAACAGTTATTGAAGTGTATTTTGTATCATCATATACACTTCTATGGAATAGCTATTCTACCTGCCTAATGTTCCTCAAAGTGGATCAAATATAGTTCAATGCAGTTTTTATAGTTCTCTGCTGCATGTCATTTCTGTTGGATCTTTTAAAAAGAACTTCACTGAAGATCTCTGCAAGAGTTCGAATAGAAATACAGGAGGCAGGTTGCAGAGAATGGAATGATCAAAGAGCCAGTGAATGTCCCTGATTGTGTGATTGCTTAACAAGGTTGAGAAAATGTAATATTTCAGTTGAATCTCTTTTAAAATTATTATTATCCCCGTTTTGTTACATTGTGTCTAAATTTTGTACTCAGAAATGTAACTGAGTTTAGCTGTATTTTCTGAGATCCATCTTTTGAGTATTTTATAGGTATAATGTGAAAGACTTAAAGGTTTTTAATTATTTGTGAGTCTCTTTAGTATATTGAATTAAGTATGTATGTCAAATATATAAAAGCATCAGTTTACATGACAAAAGTTTATATTCACAAAGAGTTATAGATGACATGTGCAGATTAATATTTATGTACTACTATATGGAAATCTCCTAATTTCTTTAAAATTATGAAATTGAATTTAGCTCATAGAACGTTTATTGTCAGTACCGCTTGGGCCAGGATGTTGTCGATGGACTAAGCAATTCATAGGAAATCAACAAATACACATCATCATCATTTATGTCATTTTCAACTAAGTGATTACGTTAAAATAACAAAAGATATACAAAATAATAATATAGACACTGTCATAATAAGAACACATTGCTACATTCATTTCTGAAGAATTCTAGATTATATTTCATTTCTGAAGAGTCCTAGATTATATTTTTATTTTTGCCAGTGATATGTTGGCAGCATATAAATACATATATAAATATAATAAATAATACATAAATAAACGTAATATAAATACCTTGGCCTGTTTTTACTTTTCATAACACAAAAATTTTTAAATTAAGTATTTCTTTAACAGTTCTTTTAAAAAGGAAATTGTATTTTTAAACTTGGATCGCATTTGTTAGATACTATATTCTGGAATTGTAAACCGATTGAAATCAGAGAAGAGTTAGCATTGCCCATAGGAATGGAAATCAACTAGGGAAGTTGACTAATTATTTAGCAGACTCCAATGAATCAGTATCCAAAAGGATTAATGGCCAAAAGGTTGCCCTGGGGTTGAAACAGGTGTTGTTTCATCAGAATTCAGTACTGCTGCTATTTCAAGGAGGAATTCAAAAAGACAACCCTGGGAAAGAAAATCCCATCTATGTGACATGAAAAGCGTGACTCGTAAACTAGATTGTATGCTTTCTCCCTCAGTCATTTCCTAGACTTCTTTCTGTCTCCAATAGATCCCTTACCAATTCCAAAGCAGCTGGCATAATTCTTCTCCTGAAAATGGCAATGGCACCCTCGCAGCAAATCTCAGGCACACAGGTGTTCAAAGGGATCCGAGATATAGCTAGACAGAAGCCAAATTTCAGGTAGAATCACCCATAAAGATTACAACTATGAGACCAAAAACTGCCTGCTAATCTTCCTTCCAAAGATTTACGGCTCAAGGCTGCACTTAAGAACCTTCCTCCTTAAAGTGAGACACCATTAAAAGTTCTTCTGCAAGTGTTTGGGAGATTGTTTTGGTTGGAATTAGAATGGTATAATGACTGCATTGCTCATTGCCTCTGTGTTTAACACCTGCAACTTTTTTAGTCCTTATTATCTCTCAAACAGTTTCAATGACTTTGAATACTTTGCTTAGTGAGTAGGAGTAAGGAAAGCTGTCTGTTGTTCATGATGTTAATTATTACAAATTGTCAGTCTTGACAGCTGATTTTTTTTCCTTGCTATTTTCTGCGGGCAAGAGGCTATAGAAACTTGCTTTGAAAAGCAAAAAGAAAGAAGAAACTTGTGGTCTTGAGGACTACTTCCTTATATGCACTAGTGATATAAACATGTCCAGGAGAGCTAATTTGTTGCTGTTTTTTTTTATATTTAAATAATCACATACACTAGCCCACAGTCACTTCCGTAACTGTTCACTTGAATATAGGTGCTTGGCCTTTTAGCCCATGAATTAGGACACACAAGCACCACACTTTAAGAAACCAGTTTAGATGAAGATTGACAAAAAGTTAAATCATAGGGGGTCTGTTTTCCAGATAGCAGAATATTGAATCTGGGAACTCTCCTGGTCATAACTTTGTCCCCCCTGGAATGCTAACTTTTCTCAATTCTTGTAAATAATTCTGACCAAATAGAAGTTGCGGCCACATTTCCTGTGCTTTGCTTACCCAATTCTACAATCTCCAGTTGTGTTTTTAAGTATGCAGTCATAGAGGTGATCCTATTCATAAGTGTCCCTGACTCTGAACTTTTCAAGAGTTTTGCCTAATTCAGACAGGCAAAGTGACACTGCACTTTTGCAGCAGACATTTTATATCACAGATGAAAATTTGTGATAATTAGTTTTAGATGTACCCTAATTTGTAGAAGTAACTGACCTCTGTATCAGCTCATAAACTGGGATCTTGACATGCTTCTTGTAGAAAACATTCCATTTAAGGACAGATTCAGGTGTTTGAAAAAGCAGAGCCCATGAATGATCTTAGCTCTTATATTGTTCACTTCAAGGATGCTTTTGGACAACATAGATACTAACCAAGAATAGCAGGCAGCAATGGCAAATTGGAGACTAACTTTATACTGATTACACTCAGGTATAAAATTTATCTTGTAATTTCCATTTAATTTATAAAATACATTTTCTTTCAGTAAATGAACTAGCATTGTCTCCCTCATGGAGCAGCAATAATGCTGGGGCTAAAAATCCTAAATTAATTTTCCCAATAAAAAATGGGCTTCCCTGGTGGTGCAGTGGTTGAGAGTCCGCCTGCCGATGCATGGGACACGGGTTCGTGCCCCGGTCCAGGAAGATCCCACATGCCGTGGAGCGGCTGGGCCCGTGAGCCATGGCCGCTGAGCCTGCGCGTCCGGAGCCTGTGCTCCACAGCGGGAGAGGCCACAACAGTGAGAGGCCCGTGTACCACAAAAAAAAAAAAAAAAGGGAGCTGGTGTCATTCCAAAATACACAAGAATAATATAATATACCAAAACTCTAACAGTCTAGTTAATAAAAAGAAGTTACCAGCAAATTTTAACTAATTTATTATAGTACTTTGTAGTAGTTAACTGCTTCCATAGTCTTCACATACTTTTAGCTTTGTCTGACCTTTAGAATAGCTGAGTCAGGTTTAGCCTTAAAGCAGTTAATCTCAGCGCTCCTGTCACCGTGTAGCTGGTATGAGCAATTGGGGAATGCTTTGCGTGCGTGCTAGGTAGATTTCTAGCCCAAATGAAGGCAGGCATTGATACATAAATTAAAGACTTTTATGACTTCTAAACTATACTGTGACTTTTTATTGAAACCTTGGAAGGAAAATTATAAGGCGCAAGTTTGGTCTCATATTTATAACTTTCATAAGATATTCTACTGAAATTAGATTTCTGGGCTGACTATAGATAAAAATTTTCTTAAACATTTGCATGCCGATCATGCCTTCACATGTACCCCTGCCGTTTTTAAAATAAAACTAACTTCAGCTACTTTGGAATCAGGAGGTATTTTATTAGAGATAGAAAAAAAAAAAAAGGCCTGGAAAATAGTCTAGAAAACTAAGAGAGAGAATGATGAATAAATATATTATTTTAGATTTCGTGTGAAATAGTTATACGTTGCAAAACGATGACATATATTAAAACCTTGATCCTAAAGGACACAATCCATATCAGCGCTATACCCGCGTCCTCCCTTTCTTTTGCTCTTTAACAAATATTTATAGTGTCCACTATTACAAGTAGATGCAACTATATATGTATGTCATATGCATTGTAAATATGAATTAATTTCATTATTTTAACTAAATTTAAGAGGAAAATTTCCATAAACATGGACTTTGAGTTAAAAGCTGAGAAAAACTTCTGTAGGCAGATGTTGTTACATGGATAGGGTTATTTTAGGAGAACTCTCTAAGCCCATTTATTTTTTAACATTTTTTTATTTTTTATTTATTTTTAATTTTTTTGCGT
This sequence comes from Lipotes vexillifer, assembly GCF_000442215.2. NCBI lineage: Eukaryota > Metazoa > Chordata > Mammalia > Artiodactyla > Lipotidae > Lipotes > Lipotes vexillifer. Next base: position 4,343 of record NW_006792522.1, read on the forward strand.
TACGCGGGCTTCTCAATGTTGTGGCCTCTCCCGTTGCGGAGCACAGGCTCCGGACATGCAGGCTCAGCGGCCATGGCTCACGGGCCCAGCCGCTCCGCGGCATGTGGGATCTTCCCGGACCAGGGCACGAACCCGTGTGCCCTGCATCGGCAGGCGGACTCTCAACCACTGCGCCACCAGGGAAGCCCCCCCCATTTATTTTTAATTAAAAACACAATGTTTTCATTAAGGACATACATCAAATAATTTATAGTGTTTTGGAGACGGCTATGTACCATTTCTTTTTACATGTTTTCCTCAGCAAAAAGAAGTTGATATGCACCTTGGCCCAAAACTGCCTTCATAATGACAATATAAATGATGTGTTCTGAATCATAATCAAGTATAGTCAGGCTTTATTCAGTAACCCAAACAACTAATTATATGCCATGCTAGATAAATCAGTGTAAATATAACAAAAGCTAGAAACAGCTGGGTGGATGTCTAGGGATTTTGATGCTTTCCCTTTTTTGTGGATAAAGTCAGCGTACTGTGGACATTACCTTTTTTCAAAGGATTGGCAAACCTTGGAAAAATCTCTTTATGAGATACTGTAAATGCAATAATATAAATTTGTGATATAGAAATTAATAAAACAAAGAAAATTCTTAAAAATTAATAAAATAATCAGCATCCAAACAAAGACAGCTACTGTGAGCATTATGTGTCTCACTGGGGGTTACTTCTGTCCCATGGTATAAACTGTATTATTTTATGTGTCACCAATTATGTGACTGTTTCTTTTCTTCACTACCTCTCTTAGCTGCCTGAACATTGTCTTTACCAGAATCTGGTTCATCATTTATTAACTCTGTGCCCAGAGTCTTTAAACTCAGTCCCATCTCTAGCATTTATTATTTGTAGACTTTTGGATGATAGTCATTGCCACTAGTGTGAGGAAACACCTCATGGTAGTTTTGATTTGCGTTTCTCTGATAATTAGCGATGTTGAGCACCTTTTCATGTGCCTGTTGGCCATCTGTATGTTTTCTTTGGAGAAATGTATATTTAGGTCTTTTGCCCATTTTTTGACTGGATTGTTTGTTTTTTTTTATATATTGAGCTGCATGAGCTGTTTGCATAGTTTGGAAATTAATCACTTGTGGGTTGCATGTTTGCAAATAGTTTCTCCCATTTTGTAGGTTGTTTTGTCATTTTGTTTAGGGTTTCCTTTGCTGTGCAAAAGTTTTTAAGTTTAGTTAGGTCTCATTTGTTTATTTTAGCTTTTGTTTCCATTTCTCTAGGAGATGGATCCAAAAAATTATTGCTGAGATTTATACCAAAGAGAGTTCTACCTTTGTTTTCCTTTAGGAGTTTTATAGTGTCTTGTTTTACATTTAGGTCTTTAATCCATTTTAAGTGTATTTTTGTATATGGTATTAGAGAATGTTCTAATTTCATTCTTTTACATGTGGCTATCCAGTTTTCCCAGCACCACTTGCTGAAGAGACTGTCCTTTCTCCATTGTATATTCTTACCTCCTTTTTCATGGATTAATTGACCATAAGTGTGTGGATTTATTTCTGTGCTTTCTATGCTGTTCCATTGATCTATGTGTCTGTTTTTATTCCAGTACCATTCTGTTTGGGTTACTCTAGCTTTGTAGTATAGTCTGAAGTCAGGGAGTGTGATTCCTCCAGCTCCATTCTTTCTCAAGATCGTTTTGGCTATTTGTGGTCTTTTGTGTTTCCATGCAAATTTCATTTTTTTAATTCTAGTTCTGTTAAAAATGCCATTGATATTTTGACAATTTGATAATTATTTCAATAATAATATCATCATCACACATATATAAACTATTAGTAATGATTTATTAGGAATAACAACCTATAGTGAGAAGCATATAGCTGAACATTTTAACTTGCTTCCTGTTAGGTTTAACAACATGCCTTTTCAAATTAGGGAAATTCAGGTAAGAAAAAATCCCATATTTTATTTATCACCTTCTGTGATCTAACAGAAGGTGAGCCATTTGGTATTTAAGGGCATAGATTTTATCTTGTAGTATATTAATTGTCATGGTGACATAGCAAAGAAATCTAAGGTTGGAAAAGGTGACTGATTATGAAGCAGCAGTATTTGCAGTCATTTACTAGGTTGCAAATTTAGTTTAAACATCTTGATCATTTTAGTGGTGGTGCAACATAAAAAGGAAAATCATTTTGTATAGAAATGTGTAGAAATCAATATATACATACCTCTAAATAAACTTCTATTTTATCTATGTCCAATGAACGCATTTTCATTATTCTCTAAGTATATGTGAACAATAATGGTATACTTATGAACACTTTACAAGAATTGAAGAAAATAACTTCAGATTTATTTCTTCGATCAAAGTTGTTTGAAAACTATTATATGGGCAATATTTAGAGCACTACTTATTGCTTTCTCAGCTGCAACTCTAGGATTTACCTACATAAATAATTTTAGTTAATTATTTATAAAATATAATCTCAAAATAAATTAAAATAAAAAGTGTTTATTGTGCATCTATTATGTGTTTAGACTTGTGCTTTGTTCTAGAATAATTTGCAGTTAACTTTGGGAAAAGTCATATATTTGTGGAGGCACTTAGATAACTATGTAAGCAATATGTGTATAGGTTCAAAATTAAAGCAAACAGCAAATATATATAACTCATTTTTTTGTGCTGTAGTTACATAATAGTGAAATAAACACAGTTATCCCACTGCCTGAACAACTAAAGATTTTTATAATTATAGCATTTCATTATATATAAATCATATAAAAACAAGGTATTAAATATTTAAGTAGAGATTTCTTACCTTTAAAAATTATGTAGTTGCATTTAATACATAAGTCTAAGAGTTAGGTAAAGCTGCTGATTTCATCTTTATGTTTCAAGTCTAGAGAGACTTTACTTAAAGAAGTTTGGGGAACTGGCTAAATTTCTTGAACACCTGTGATCTGTAGATGAAAAAATAGACTTATTCTTTGCGTAATAAATTTTAATGTATTAAAAGGAGATAAATGCACATTGGTCTAAGTCACTTTAGATAGCTAAACAGTGGCTTTTGTTTGATGGAACAAAAGGTATAGAAGGTACTTATTTTAAGCTCATGCTAATTTGATTGACTTATGACATTATTTCTTCCTATTACTTTTAACTCTTGCTTATCTGTTCTCTTTATGGTTTAACACACTTAATGTAATAATGTTTATTCATACTTGCATTTAAGTAGCAAATTGTCATGAATTACTCGTTAACAATCCAGCAGCCCTTAGAATAGACATTGAGTCTTTCAGGTGGTATTTTATAGATGGTTATTATAGGAGCCAGTGCTGCTGGTAATCTGTTGGTTTTTTTTTGTTTTTTTTTTTGCGGTACGCGGGCCTCTCACTGTTGTGGCCTCTCCCGCTGCGGAGCGCAGGCTCCGGACGCGCAGGCTCAGCGGCCATGGCTCACAGGCCCAGCTGCTTCACGGCACGTGGGATCCTCCCGGACCGGGGCATGAACCCGCGTCCCCTGCATCGGCAGGCGGACTCCCAACCACTGCGCCACCAGGGAAGCCCTGGTAATCTGTTTTTTTGCTGCCTTTTAAAATTTTATTTATTTTTTCCTCACATAGAAATATTAAATTTTATTTGTGCAGGATTGAAAATAAAAACCTTATATTTAATTGAAGTGATGATAAAAGTATATCAAAGTTTCCTTCCTTTTTAACTTGATTGACTGCATTTTGTACAAACTGAGAAAAATTCCTAAGCCAGGTACATCCTTGAGGGTAAGAATATACTGTTGTAACTACTGTGCTGAATGACAAAATTCTATGGGGGCAGTTCAGTTCTTTTCTGCCTAGTATCATTTCATGAAAGAGCAAAAAGAGATTCGCTCATTGATGGGAAAGGCAGCTGCTAACAGACATGGAATCTTAAAATGGCATATTGAAGCAACTGCCGTAACTACTTCAAACTGTCTCCATTCTCTTTACACCTCCCCCATTGCTAACTTTCTATCTCCACACTGCCCATTACTTGCTGTGTAGCACAAAGGAAAAATAAATGCCACCAAAAGGCACTTTCTTTGGTTTTTTTGGTCACTCTGATTGGGAAAAACTGAGTAACATACTTTCACTGGATGAAGTTCATATTTCTGATAATCAAGAAATCCAATACTATGAAATTCCAGTGTTTTTCCTTTTTACTCAGGAAACCACCAGGGAGTAGTGATATCGGCCCTTCTACTGATGTAAGCAGACAAACCTGCATATGCAAACACAGACAAACACACGCATGTGCACGCACACTTATTTAGATTTTTTCAAACGTGCACACACACGTATTTAGATTTTTCAAACACAGAATAAGTTCATTTAATGATCAGTTGATATTATATCCAACTTACGGATTCACAGTTGTAATAAAGAGTCTGACTTTATTGTTGATGTCTAATCAGTGGCGGTTTTCAAGTTCCACTCCTCTCTCTTCCTCTCTTGCTCCATGTTTGGGCAAAGGCATAAAAAAGCTCACATAGTCCCTCCCTTCACAGTAGTGGGAAGTTCAAACCATGCACAAAGCACATCCCTGTCAGTGTGCTGCCGTACTCTCCTAACCCCAGTCCACCTCTTAACCACAACCACAATCTGAGCCACTCCACCCCTCTCCTTGCTCAAGCCATTTTGGCTCCCTCTTAGGAGCCTGCCCTACTCTTTCCAGAAAGTCTCACGTACGCAGTAAATTCTTGCATACGTTGTTGGGTGTGTGTTATCATCCTTCATCGTCCAAAACCAAATTTTGTTTAGTCTGTCAAGAGGAAACATTCTGAACGCCACTATAAACTTACTTAAAAGGTCAGCATAGAGATGAAATTTTTTCCACTGATAATACAAATAAAAAGTTGGGGGAGAATTGTTTAGGTAAAAGTGACAGTTCTACAAAATTAGAAACCTATGGAGTATGTATTAGTCAGGGTTCTCCAAAGAAACAGAACCAGTAAGGGTGTGTGTGTGTATTTTATATTTATAGAGATTTATTATAAGGACTTGGCTCACACAATTATGGAGACTAGCAATTCCAAATCTGCAGTGTGGGCTTCAGGATTGAGACCCACAAGAGCCAGTGGTGAAGATGAAGGCTGAAGGCATCTGCTGGAGAATTTCCTCTTGCTGGTCTTTTTGTTCTACTCAGGCCTTCAGTTCATCAGATGAGGCCCGCCACTTCACCTAACATTCTCTCATTTAAATATTAATCTCATTCAAAAACACTCTCCAAATTCACACATAAAATTAACGATCACAGAGTAAAACTTTAGTATTATTGGTAATGCATATAAATTTTATAATTGTTCCCAACAAAAATTATCATATGCTGCCAATTAGAGTAGGTGTAAATTTCGTGGGAATGTCTATGTGTGTGTGTTATAATTATAGTAATTGACTGACAAAATTTGTGAAATAGTTGTTGTTGGAAAATTCCTATTTCAGCCTGCCAAAAACAATTGTTGTTGGAAAATTCCTATTTCAGCCTAGAGTACGAGATTTCTCTCTTCATTTCTGATAATCACTACGCTTTTAGAAATATTTGAGTTATTGAAAGTTTTCTTATAAATTACCCTGTGTATCCCACAATAATATTTATATTTTAAATAAATGAATATATTAAATTTTGTTTGTATTTGTTCAAAAACAACTAGAAAACGTTAGTCAAAGTATCTTACAGATAGAATGGTTAAAACATTTTTTTTGAAGATTTTAGTTAACTGCAAGTTTTTACAGTAAAGTTTGCAAAAAACAAGAAAAGACCTCTTTCATGGCCCCTCAAGCTGAACCTGGCACTCATCACTTAGACCCATGTTGTCCTCCATATTGTTCTATACCACACTTGCAGGAACTAAAGAATTAGATGGTGAGTACTCGAACACTGTATGAAGATTTAATTTTGAAATTATGTAATTGAAATTTGAAATATCAAATTGTGGGAAGAATCTTCAATAAAATTTCAACTTGTAACAGGATAAATATATTCTATACTGAAGGGGAAGCAAATTGCAAAGGCAAAAATCTAGCAGCATAAAAACTTGGTCAACCATTCATGAATTTTGTCTTGCAAAATGTTTGTGGAAATTGGTTACTCAGAATGGTGCCATTAAACCAACACCTGTGAAATTCTCTTATAGAAAAATCAATTGAAGATGTCAATAATCTCACATTTATTAACCATAAAAATCCATAGTGATAAAGATTAAAAGTTAAAAATAATAATATACTATTAAAATATTTTTCTGAGAAATATCAATATATGAATATTAGGGACGTACATAGCAGGCCTTTTACTTTCTAAATTCTGTATGATTTAAGATAGATATATGTTTTAAAATTATATATAGTTTTTGTAAAACATTTATATGACCAGCAAAAGGATTTTTCTAGTAGATGGACCCTATAGAATAGTTCTAATTAAATCTATTTTCAAAAATAAAATTCTTTTAAAGATAAATGATATACATAGTCCCATTTTTGCTTTCTTAACTCCCACTCATCATAAACCTCACTTTCTTAGTGCCCTGTAGGATCTCTTCCATGATGCCATAAGCTGGATCAAGCACTCTACAGCCCTGCTCTATTGCCGTTTACTACAATGCAGAAAAATTATCACTCTACTTTTTCTCACTTCACTATATCAGGAAGCATTCAAAATCAAACACCCAAATTTGTAACACTTCAAGTCATATTGTGGGTATTCAGTACCCACTTTCTATTGACTAGGTATAATTTTGTTTTATTGGAATATGAGTGATGGATATAAATATGGCCAAGATGAAAAAGTAAAAATTCTTGCATATTAAATCTATGTTCCTGAGGAAAAAAATCTGTTTCTGGTATATGCCACTGATAGCATCAAATGAACAATAAACAATTTCACTGGTTAAGGTAACCCAAGGATAGTCCATCCCTTTTGTTATTGATGAGGGAAGGTCATCATTTGTCTTGTACCGCTGAATATCCAGTGTGTCCACAATGGTTTCTTATTACCATTGCCAGTGTCTTTCCCAGTCCTCTGAAGGGCCCAAGATTCATGCCCTGCTCCAGGGCTTATCCAGTCCAGCCACTGGCACACTCCCTTCTGTTAATTACACCTGATTACACCACCAGATTGTGGGGAAGAGCAGTAGTAGATACACAACTACAATTGCTGGATCTTCCTTGCACTTAATAGCTGAATCTTAAAAACTTAAATTCTTTTATTTCACAAAATGTTAATGCCTCCACAATATTCTGTTACATGATCCCCAACTGTTATTACAGCAAGACTGACCACTTGTTTCCAGGACTATTCGATGCAATATTTACATTGCATCAGTGTCTGTCATGTCAGTGACAGAAGCATGAAAAAAGTGAGTTCATTATAATGAAAAATCATTTCAATTGACTGAAATAGCAAATTTAGTTTATTAGAACATTGTCTATATAAACCCAGTTTAAACATGCAGTGACCTTTATAGGTCAAAGTACTTTCCAAATTAAAAGGACACATAATAAGACCCTAGTCAGATTAATAATATTTCAATATAGTTTTGAAATATAACTATATTAAATATAGTTTAATAACTATATTAAATATAGTTTGGGGGAAATTTTATGACAGACTTGTTCCTACTGGAAAACAGCCTTAATTGGAGGTCTTGAGAAAAGAGAATCAATAACATATTTATGAATGAATGATAACCACTAGGTGTGTATATATTATGTGTGCATGTATTAATAGGTTATACATTGGAAAATACATTGGAAAAAGGTTATACATTGGTTAAAATTGGAATTGAAGGTTTGTGACTCAAGGAATCATGCATCATAAATCAGATGCATCAGGGAGTACAATTTAGCTTTGTGCCTAACAAAGAGCTTGGACCATAGACCATTATTTCTTTAGTTTGCAGAATTAAAGTATTATTATTTCAGGTTGTTGCCAAGGACGTAGGATTTCTGCTAAAACACATCATGTGTGCACAAACTTGTGAAAAGCTGGCCACTGGGTATGATGAGACCTGCACAGGAGGAAAATTGCCTTTTTTTAACTAGAATGTACAAAAAGGCATTTTAAGTTTTGGAGGCCCCAACTGAATTGATTTATAATCTATTATGGTTTATAATCACTAAATAGTGATTTGATTGTATATAGGATGCCAAGGAGTATACTATGATATATAATTGAGTCTCAAATAATAGATGTCATTCCATTTGTAATACATTCAAAGAAATTAAATAACTATAATATTTGAGGGGTATTTCCTCTAAACAGCAAGTCTTACATGTATTCTGAATATTCAGTCCTCTAACACCAGTATAAAGCTCAGTAAGGATACAAATGGGATAGAATTAGATATTTTCTTTGGCATATATTTACATGAATACAAAATATACAGCCTTTAATAACTATAAATGAACATGAGCCATTTAAAAATATTTATTGACTGCTTTCTATGTACACAAGTTGCATTAACAAATTTAGTATTATATATTATCTCTTTTAATCATTGTAACAATAATACTAGGTAGAGATTATTATTTTATAGAAGAAGACACTTAAATATGGAAGTTGGCATTCAAACACATATTTGTGTGATTTGAAATACCTGCTGTTAACCTCTGTGCCATAATATCCTACGTCAGTATTCCCGCCCTTATAGAAAATGTTACTGGAATATGAAGCTAGTTGATAATCAAATCTAGTTTGGATTTACAACTATTTATGTTTAAGAATCTAATTTGAAGTCGTTATCAGTTTATTTCTTCTTTCTTATATCAAATAATGTTAAAATCTGTAAATTTGTGAAATTAAATCTATCACTGGGTGTTTTATGTAGAGTAAGTATTTCTAGATGGTAGTGACTCATTTAATTGTCAAAAATTAATTGACTTTAAGAGGGAAGAGATATGGGAACATATGTATAAGTATAACTGATTCACTCTGTTATAAAGCAGAAACTAACACACCATTGTAAAGCAATTATACCCCAATAAAGATGTTAAAAAAGAAAAAAATTAATTGACTTTGATAGCTAATCACTTACACACATGCATGAAAATTCTTATATGCAAATTGGGCCAGTGGGTACAAATATTTTGTATTTACATGTACAATAACTTGTCTCTCCATTCTGACTTCCCTAAACCTGTGAATATAATTATTACATTTAAATAATACACCATAGGTTGTCATTTTGTTAGTTTTGTGAGAGACAGTAGTTTTCTATGTCAAAAGCTAAGGGGTCTTAAAAACTGCCTCAGTGAAAAAGGCTACCTATAGTATAAGGGCAATCTATAAATAAAGAAATCATTGTGTTTTCCTAGAAAGATTATTTGAATTACTGGATTAGAAAAATATGATTGTAGAAGGTAATGGGAAACTAAAAACTGGAGGGCAAAGTCCCTATATCCTCAAATTTAAGAAACAGTAGTCAGCAAAAGAGATCTTATTCATCAATTAATTAGTTCACAATATTCAGTACATAAAGTAAAATTCAAAAAACTATCTTTCCTATTTTAACTTATAAAGCAGCATGCGTATTTTTATAAAAATCACAAAATTACTGAGATAATTTCTGTTAATATAAATGAAACAAACCAAGATGCTAAAAATTCATATGGTTTCATTCCTTTTGTTTCAAAGTGTGGGAAATATAGCTAGAAGAACAAACAAGATACTATTAACAATAGTTACTTTTGGGGAGTGAAAATGGGCCAGAAGAGAATATTTTTATTTTATAAATTCTTACATTTTTGAACTTAAAATTGTATGTTACATTATCTCTGTCATGAAAACTTCTGATATTTAATTTTTTAAATAACATATTAAAAGTCATTTGAATTTATCAGAAAGTAATATATTAAATAAAAAATATATTTGGAAGAGTCTTGTATTTGGCAATGATAACATTAATGTGAATTTGAGATAATTGCAGGGTAAGTGTCCGAGTAGTCCATTAGCTCCATCCCTGCTGAGAGTTGAAACCCTAACAAGAAATCAATTCATGGCTCTTAAAAATGTTACTGAGCACATAAAATCCCTAAAAATGTATTCATTTATTCAAAAATATGTTATGGTTTTCAACATTACCTACCTGGTGGAGTAGAATTTCTAGGCATTCTATTGTAATTGCTGTGTATATCTTGCAGTATTTTGGGTGTGTGTAGGAGTGTAATTTAAGGGTTACATCAACAAAAACAAAATGGAGGAAGAGAAACTACTATTTGAAATAATGATTCTGGGTAAAAGCTAAGATAATACTATGGCAATTTAAAACCTTTATGCCTACAGTTTATATAACCACTTATTGTTATCATTACTACTATGCCTCTATCTTTATTATAATTCAATTTGTGTCTATACCTATATCAATTCCTATATCTTTATGTTTATCTACACTGATTTTCATCTTTACATAAGTCCATAGATGTGTGGGAAATTGTTGAAAGAACACTCAAATTTGCATTTATCTGTTCTTGTATAATTGATAAGTTATTGTGTAAATTATCATATAATGAACTTCTTGTCAGGCAAAATGTACCAAAACTTTTCTAACCAAAAGCTGAAGATTGTAGCAAACAGGCAAATATATAGGGGCATATAAAGAGAGAATATTTGACTATCAGGTCTATTCTATATTTTCTAGAATGATTGTTCCCTGTAACTATTATTTATTTTATAGCATAAGCATCTGTTTAGGGATGTTTTTTCCCAAAATGTTCTAATTAATATAACCAATAGTAATGCACTGGATTACTTTCAAGTTAATGAAGGTTAAGGTTTGGTTCTCCTCACTTGCAGTATGTTTATATGGTTACATTTTTGAGTATAATTTGCAAAAGTAAGATAATTTTATCAGTAAATGAATAAGAATGAGGTCTCTTTCCACTCTAACTTCTGGTCCATTACACTGCCTGATAGCATAGGATTAGGTGCTAGTGTGTGGATATTAAGTTAAGGGATGGTTGAATATATATTTCTGGTTTGGAATTTTGGGGATAAAATTGTACGGTTCACACAGTTGTTTATACATCTCCCAAATATTCACACACTTTAGTGTCGTGCACAATAGAAGCATGTTAACAATTCTATGAACTTTGTCCATTCCAGCCGTGAGTATCCTCCCACTCACATCCTTCTAAATAAGCCAGGGTAGAGGAAAGTCTGATGTTTCTTTTGCTGTATAAAGATACAGTCAAGGTTTATACAGACAAACATATTCTCTGGATGTTTTTGAAGCATGTAGTAGTTTTCTGCTTTATAAAATGTAAATATTGTTGTAACTTATTTTCCCATTCCAGTTGAAAATGTACTTTCATACTTGATTTTAATATGTAATTATGTGTTCCTAAAGCAAGCTGTTTAAGGTGACCCTACAAGTTGGATAACCTTCAGGCCTGAAAAACACAGATTCTGTCCCTAATTCTCATTCCAAATCTTCATTGCCACCCTTCAATGAGCTTGTTCAAGTATCCTGATTTCCCCATTTGTGGAATACAATAATGAAATTGCCATCTTGAAGAATATTTCTGTTTTTCATAACATTTTAAATATGCTTCAAGCTCAGTCAGTCAGGTTGGAGGATAATATACCCACAGGAATTTATATAACCTACTAGGAATATATTCTAATCTAAGATGTTGAAACCATCTTAGGCATGAAGTAGAGAAACAATTTACACTTACTTCCCTGGGGTTCTCTTCTTTTTAAATGATTCATTATCCAAATCAAGGCACTAGACTCCAAGAGTATCAGAATTATTAATTATGTTCTTGGATTATAGCAATAAAAGTTAAAAAGAAAAGGTGAATAATACTTTACAGATATACATTCCATAATGTATTCTGTTATAATAAAACTGAATTCCCTTACTTTATGATTTGACTGTTTTTCAGTTTAATTGTTCAGGATGAAGAAATAATCTCAATGTATTTTCTTTATATCTTTAGCCACAATTTCTAAAAAGAACAATTAAAATCAATTATTGCTCAATTTCTCCTTAAAAAATAAGTCCTTAAAAGTGCTAGAAATGAAAATAAAAATTTGAAAATCTCTTCAGAATATCAGCTTTTCTCTTTCTTTATAAATTTCTGTGTCAAATAGAGTTAAGTCTTTCCATTTTTTCCCCCTGAAAGCTGATTTAAATTTCCAGGGAGAACATTCTTTTCCTTGTGGCTTTTCACACTGACTGGGGACTTTTCCCCAAGGCAGGGTCTTTCTCTACAGGGAAATTTTACAGAATTTTTTCTAATCAGAAACTCTGTGACTTGAGTTTCCTCTGTGAGAGGAACAGTGACATGGTAGACTCCAGGGAAATACTAGTTCAAAGTTTTAACTTTTTTCTTTTTCTTAAAAAAAAATATCTGTTCCTTCAAGGAAAATGGAAGTATTGCTATTAATAATAAATAGAACAAAATGAAACAGATACTCAGTGAAGAGAGAAGCAGTTTGAACATCAGGGATATAAATGAGTATTGTGACCTGTAAAGTATCAGTTGTTTTCCATTTTTAAACTAGATATTTAACAAATTATACTTTGCCCTTCGTAGACTCAGCCTCCATTTAAAATGAGGACTTCCCGATGAATTACATACCTTCTAGAAGCTACAATGTACACAGGAATTTATACAACTCTTACAATGGACGCTAAGATGTATTCTGAGAGGTGACTAAACTGTTTTAGCCATTAAACTTTACTGTAGGCCAGTGTTCCATATAAGTTTTAGATGTGCTGAAAAAAAAATCTTTGTCTTAAGAGATATTCTAAATATATATATATATATATAAATTAATATTTATGCCATTATTTAAGCTTAGTATGATTTTTAATTTTTCTTAATGATATGTTTTGTATATTTGAATATAGCATTAATCTTGGAAAATACATTAAGCTGTTATACATATCTTTTAAAAGTTTTAAAATATAAAATATAGGAAAAAGAAAGAAAAGTATGTAAATATATACACTTTTCATCCGAGAAGAAAATTAACATTAAGAGTAGAAATGTCCTATCCGAATTCTTCCAACATATAGTAACAAAACAATATAAGTTGGTACTTGTCAAAGAGTATTTTTTTAATAATGACAGAAACCAAAACCTTGAATATTCAATTTCCCATGATTTGATTTAATCAGTGTTTTTAGTTGTCCATATAGTTTTAATTTTTGTGCATACTCATATTTAACTTTCATATATATTTGATATTGTTTTTATAGAGAATTTTGTTTTCTATATTCAATTAATTTCCACCTTTGCTATAGAGTTTTTTAATCATAGCCAAACACCTATTTCCCCTTTCTATAATTCTCCATTTATATTAATAATAATAGCTGCTATATATCTCTTGCTGTTTTTTTCCATATCCATGGGGTTATAAACACAAATTTTAGAAATATAGAATTTTGTGTTTGTGTATTATTGAGAGAGTGGGAGAGAGAGAGAGAGAGAGAGAGAGAGAGAGAAATTATAATATGTACATTGAAATGTATATGCATATTCATCAATTTGCTTCATCTCTTCCAAATAATATTACATCATGAATATACATTAAAGACAATAACTGCAAATGCAATTCATTTTATTCAATATTTGTATAATATTTCAAAACCTATTCAAATATTCTAGTATTGCTAAACCTTCAAGGGGTTTCCAGCATTTCGCAAATACAAAATTTTGGCAGTATGCATTATTTTACATATAGTCTAAGTAGTGGTGCTTTTACTTCCATTGGCTTGATTCCTGGATTCCAGAATAGTTTCCATTTGTACAGGTACTAACAGATTATTTTCTCAATAGTCTGCAGCAATTCACAATTCTTACAGAAACAGAGTGGTCTTTTTATCTCATCTTTATGAGTACCCTGATAATGTACTATCATTCTTTTTAATTTCACTCAGGCTAATATGAAAAAGGGGTATATCATTCATCAATTAATTTATATTTCCTTTCATTCCAGGAGTGGTTAGTTTGTTGGTCTCTCTGGATAGTATTTATTAATTGCATTCAATTTTCTACCAATCTTTACTATTTTATTAGACACTTGTAGAAATTATATAGTACATATATGTATTATCTGTTACATATGCTGCAAATATTTTCCAGGTTTTCATTAGGAGTTTTTTTAATTACAAAAGCAATTTAAAGATATATCACAAAATATATATCTTAACCAATTAAGAATTATACCATAAATTATATCTACCTCTTACATCATAACTTGTTTGTTTCTGATATTGCTTTGAAAGTTCATCTCATGTTAATAAAAAAAGTTAAACTATAGTTTTATTTTTCTAGAATTGTGATTTTTACCAGCTATTATTATTCAGTGAAATTTAAATAACGTCTTTCGTTTATTACTGTACATATCTGAGGTACACACATTATTCTTTATGAAACTCCATATAGACATACATAAAAGTCTGGTGTCTATAAGGACATGTGTATGTGTGTTTCTGTGCTGGTGCCCTACAAACTATTTTGTATAGCATCTGTTACTAAGGAAAGAGTTTTTTGTTTTGTCTTCATACCCTAACCACCCTATCAATATTTTATTTAGATATGAGGTACTGATTTTTATGGGCTTTTCTTATACCAAGCACCTTTACCAAATTCTGTTTTATACTAGCAGTTGTTTACATTTATGTAAAATAATAATATTTATAAATACAAAATATTTAAAATATAAATGCGTGTATTTCTAATATCAACATAAATACATTTTACTTCCTTCCAAATTTTATAAGAAAATTTATTTGTCTTATTAAAATGTTGAAGGATAATAACGACAGCAACCTTTTCTGCTTTCTTTCCTGATTTTTTTAAAATTAATTTTTATTGGAGTATAGTTGCTTTACAATGTTGTGTTAGTTTCTACTGTACAGCAAAATGAATCAGCTATATATATATAGATATATTCCCTCCCTTTTAGATTTAGGACAACACAGTGCATTAAGTAGAGTTCCCTGTGCTGTACAGTATGTTCTCATTTGTTACGTATTTTTACATAGTATCAAGAGTGTATATGTGTCAATCCCAATCTCCAAATTCCTCCCACCCCCACTTTCCCCCTTTGTATCCATACATTTGTGCTCTACATCTTTGTCTCTATTTCTACTTTGCAAATAGGATTATCTGTACAATTTTTCTAGATTCCACATATATGCATTAATATACGATATTTCTTTCCTCATTTTAAAGACATGAATTAATAGCATTATACTTTATAGAACTTAACTTTATATTAATAACATTCTTTCAAAAGGCAAATTAGATGGATTTTGTTTCACAGCTATAGTCTTTATATCCTTCCACTGTGATGATCTACAGGTGATGCTGCATACTATCTTAAACTGCTTTTTTAAAACTATGGTGACTTGAGAAGTTAATTATTATTTTTATATTTTCACAAAGTTTTTTTTTGCCTTTTTTCATTTTGTTATTTCCATATCTGTAAAAATAATACAAGAAATTCAGTGCAATTTTTCCATAAATCCTGTAGTGTAACATTACAATACAAAGCTGATTATTACTGCTCCCCAAACCAAGCCATTCTAACATTAAAATTTTGACTCTTCTGTTTTACACTTCTGAAGAAGGAATGGTGACTGTTACTTATTGAATTAATAAGGAAAAATAAAACTGAAATCAGTTGAACACATAAACTAATAGCAAAAACTTTGATAAAATGTATCTTTAAAAACCGTAGATGCAAAAATTAGCCAATAAAAATTGTATTTAATAGAATCAATAGCCCTAATAAAATTACCTAAGAGAATCAATAGCCTTAATGACAAAGAATTTAACATTATATTTTGCATCATCAAAACTGATATTTATTTATTTATTTTAGCTCTCAAAGCTTTTTTCAGATCTTTACTATTTAAGAGAACATATCACCCCTTCTAGGTATATGGCCAAGAGAAATCAGTTACATGTTGACCAGAAGATACATATAAGAATGTCTATAGCAACATCATATGTAATGCTGGACACTACTCAAATGCTCATCAACAGTAAGATGGATAAATTCATGGTTGTATAATCACACAATGGAATGTATAGCATCAAGGAGGGACAAACCATAAATACCTGAAACAACAAGATTGACTCTCACATACAAAATATTAGCACAGGAAGCCAGATGCAAAAAGTACCTACACTGATTCTACTTGTATGATAAAACTGATATTTAAATGGATAAAATCTTTTATGAAATGTTTATAATGATAACAACTCACTCTAATAAATATATGTCAGAAATCAAATAGAAAAATAGAGAAAAAAATTGCACTGCTTGGAAATTTTACAGGGAATTAATATTGCTTAAGAACATTTTTTACAGTAACTTATTTATATGTATTTGTCGAAATTAGTATAATTCTCATTAAAATGTTTTGTCTTTGTAAGCATGAAACCAACCCTTTCTTAAGGTGAATAAGTCTGTGTCAAATATCTGAATACATAACCAGAATTTTCTATGAAGGTGGCTTCCTTTTTTTTTTTCTTAGATTAATGTAATTTTAAACCCGTCAACCATTTATTTCCCTCCAACATTCCCCTTCCCTTAGTTATAAATCAAATCACGCTATCTTAAAAGCTTTCCTCAAATATTGTAAGTGGTAGATCATATATTCTTATGATCCTTCTTTTGGGAAAGGAGTTTATAGGAAATTGAGGACATGCCTGTTGTGCTACATTTTATGACCTGCTTTAAGAAGTCCCTAGTGATTTTTAGGAAGAGAAGAATTAGTCTTAGAGAAACACCTTCAGGAATATAGTGACACACTTGTTTGCCTGAGCACTGCATAGCACATGAGATGGCTTTTGGAATGTGCTCATGTACGTGAGACATGCTCTGTAGCTTGGCTTTCTGACTTCTTTTGTAACACCTTTGCTCCAGGACAGAGTTCACTATTTCTTGAACAGGGACTGCAAATTCCTACCTCTATGCAACATCCTTCATCTAGATCCCCTTTACCTACATCTCCTCCCTTGAAATATCTTTCCTTTTGTTTCCAGGTTCAGCTCAAGCTTCTCCTTCTCCAAGACAACAAAACAAAACAAAAAACAAAAAAAGTTGTTTTCCTATATTATGTTATATGTATATATTGCTTATCAACTTTTAATGTATTTTAGCACCTTGATAACCTCAGTTCTATCTCAGACATCTGTATATTACTAAGTTATTTAAAATGTTGTCTTATGGAATAAGTCAAACAGGAAAGAAGTGATTGCACACACAAGCGGTGCTAACTACAGTAGGATGCAGAATAAATTGTCATCAGCAGAGAGAAAAATTTTCTTCTCTCTGTAGAGACAGGCTGCAGAGTACATTATTGCTCATTCTGGATGGTAGATATATATTTATTGTATTTAATGTTGGCACTTGGCTTTTCTCCTGTTTTTATTGGTTGCTCCTAGAAGTGGATCATAGGTTTATTAATAGTAATGGCTCTACCTTCCCTGCGTAAAGTGTTTTATGATTTCCAAAGTGCTTTTTACATATATTACGATTTTTGATCCTTACAACAATCTTGCGAATTAGGGAA
>NW_006792522.1:21930-23436 GCF_000442215.2 Lipotes vexillifer
AAGCAGTTTCTGGTCCATTTTTATCAGCCATAATAAGAAACAATTTTAGCCTCAAGTTCAGTATAGCAGCTAGTCATTCAAATAGTCCAAATATTGAAAAGACTGCTTTATTTTTTTCATTTTAAAATATGCTTTCTGTGGCCTTAGTTATAAATCAAAATATGCAGTTTTTAAATCCTGCATAAATATGCACTGAGAGTTCTCTATTCATTTTTTAGCACAAGGGTAATAAAAAAGTCTAGACAAATTAGAGTTCCAAAAAGTATAAATGCAATGAATAAATAAATGCCGGCATTGACAGATGAGGGGGGCGAGCAAAGGAATTTCAATAATATTTGTAAGATCAGGGAACTGTTGTTTGGAATGTACTAGACAATTAAAGAGAATAATGAAATTGATTCCTCATCCTCAGGATTATTGGTCACTAAATGTCAAATCTGCAGAGATAGGTTTCAGCTATTCCTGTGCATGTCAGCTCCATCTCATAAAGAAATATGAAGAGAGCAAGTCTATTGATACTGTGAAATGGTACTCCTTTTACCTTTCTGGGATTGCTGTTTAGGACACGATAATTGTGTGAGGTCCAAATGTGTGTTAACATACAGATGGGCCATTCTTTCCTGAAACACAATATAGGCCCCTTTCAGGTGGAAATCTGTGAATGGAAACTACTTTCTTCTAAAGCACCCTCAAATGTGTTGTATTTCATTATGATCTAAAAAATAATACAGTCAAGGAAGGAGAAATTGTAGATATATTCATGATGCATGATTGTAACTTTCATTGGATTGTGTGGTTTTTATCTAGAATCTTAATGGTTAAAGAAGGAAATCCGATTTTTTTTTATTTTCTTTATCCCAAGGCATTTTATGGTATCATATTACCTGCTCTACCATGCTCTCCAAAAAGTTACTGTATATGAGAACTGTCATATGCCTTTAATTTAGGTCCATATTATTTCCCCTGGGAAAGTTTAGAAATGCAGGGTGGGATGTTTGAAAATAGATGGGGAAAAAATCTGATGGAAGAAAACTTATAGAAAAGGAAAACAGATGACCTCCTACATCTTTGCCTTTTTTGGTCCTTAAAATTCAGTGATAACCTAGTTTGTATTCACTCTCAGAACCAAATAATTGATACTTTTTGACCTCACATTAGTTAGAAAGTTGAGATTTTAAAAAATCTCTACTTGAAATTTTGTTTTCACTTTTAATTTTATTAAAACATTCAAATGCACAGTTTCTGATTTAATAGTGGGAAATTCAGAAATTCCCCACTTTGATTCTTTAGAGGTAAATGAATCACTCAACAGTAATCATAAACTCCTCTGGATGACAGATTTTTGTATAAATTAATGTGAGTCTTTTCTTACAATACTGTATCTCAATTTTAAAATATTTTAAAGAAAATCAGCTTTATAACTCTTCAAAATATAGGAAATCTGGGCTTCCCTGGTGGCGCAGTGCTTGAGAGTCCGCCTGCCGATGCAGGGGACGCGGGTTCGTG
>NW_006792522.1:23563-29675 GCF_000442215.2 Lipotes vexillifer
GGGAGAGGCCACAACAGTGAGAGGCCCGCATAATGCAAAAAAAAAAAAAAAAAATATATATATATATATATATATATATAGGAAATCTTTTGTAACCTTCCAATAAATTATTTTTTATTCCTATAGTAAGTCAAAATATGCCATTGATGATCTTTACTTTTTTTACTCATTATTAAAGGCATCATCTGTGTATAGTGTTTAATGAGATGTACTATATAATATGGCTAATGTTTCTTAAATGCTTACTATTGATTATGCTTTCTTCTAAGCAAATTATACAAATTGACTTGTATAAATTTTCATAATTCTATAATGTAGGTTTTACTGTGATTCTCAACTTAGATTTAAGGAAACCAACACAGAGAAAAGTTTAAGTCCCTTGCTCTAGGTCGCTCAGAACTGGAATTTGACCCCAGACAGCCCTGTTCAGCAGAGGTTTTGTTCTCAACCCATCCCTACTGGTGCCACTGCATAATACTACAAGCTATAAGCTACATTTTTACACTGTTCACATAAATATCTTTAGTTATATGCTTTGTGTCAAAATTTCAAATATTAAAGCTGTGTAGCTAGACCGAGCAGTATTTTGGTTATTTTTTTTTTTTCTTTTTAAATTTACCCTCCAATTTCAATGGGGCAGGAGTTCTATTTTGCATCATTTACCTCCATATTCTTTTCAGTGCTTGCCTTTTAAAAAAATGTTTTTCTTTTCTATTTTTTTTTTTCCACATCTCTTAAAAGCTATAGAGTGGTAGGTAGGAGTAGGAGTCTTGAAAGTTAAGGAACGTGATCAGATGTGGCAATAATACCTCCCCTGCCATACACACACACATATACTTAATTCATGCTCTGGTCTAGATTATATCAATATTCTTCATCCTGGTTTCAAGCAACTATGTCATTTACTTGTAGATCTAGAAAATTAATCTAGTTCTTATGGAGAATGAGATTCTAGGCATTTTAACAAAAAGGGCAGATGACATATTCCTGTTCCTAGGCAGTGAAAATGCTGTGACAGCTCCATAAACTTCCAGGGTGCACTTATGGGAGCCCTCTTAAGTATCCTCATAGGGAAATAGGGAACCTAGATCACATGCCTGTTTCTTTTTCTGCCTGGGTTTCCTACTCAACGTTGTTTTTTTTTTTAGTCCCCTGACACATGGTTCAAAGAAGGCATTCTAGAATCTGTTTACATACTAGGGATAGGATTTTATTACTTCATCCTCATTTAGATTTGTTCTCTAACTGTTGAGTTTCTTCTTGGGATCACTAGTCCTGTCTGCTTTTTTGGCACTTATAGACCAAAGTACCTTCTTTCTACCATCCTGCCAGGCAACCTTCCCCTGCCAGGACTACATATTTTTGGTATGTAATACTGTGTTATATAAAATAAATGATGGCTTTTTATTCTCTTTCTAGAACCTAATACAGTGCTTAGGACACATTGGGTGCTCAATAACTTTTTGATAAATGAAGGATGCAGCAATGAATCATGTAAGGCAATTTGTGAAAAACAGGATATTTGACAAAACGGAAGTTGCTATACCTTTGATCTCTGAGAGTACATAGCTGTCACATTCCCTTAATGAAAGAGTTCATATATATTTGTTCTGAAGATTACGTTTAAGGTGTACATGAATTCTTTAAAATTTAATGATTCTAATGAAAATAGACTGATTTCAATATAAAGACCTTCCTGGCTTTTGAGAAAATCATTCGCATGTGGGAGCACATGCAGATTAGTTTACATGTTTTATTGTCTGAAAGGAGTAAACACTGATTACTATCAGAAATAAATATTCTTGTGCCTAAACTCCCTATGGCATTTGTAGAGTGGAACTGGTGTCTCGACTGTAATAGTCAGGATGGTTTTAAATCTGTATCTAACAAAAGTTAAAAAAACAACAACAAAAAAAAACAGTTGCTGGGAATTTATTTTTTTAATGGTTGGAAATGAGTGTACCCCAGGTCACTAGATAAACATTTATATACTGGAATGTTTACATGAAGTACTCAGAGTGTTCTGACATAAGTTACTAGTGACTCTTCATAAGGAACTGATAAACCTTACTTAGGTGGGCCTCAGGAACTTCTCTTTATTGAATCAGATCTAAATCCTCTTCCAAGAATTTCAAACCCATCTTGTCCCACACTGCTTATATCCATTGCCACTTTCCTGCTTCATGGACGTTTATCTATATACATTTCTTCCTCCTGTCTGCACAATGTTGGCTGACAACTTTACAGATTAACCCCATGAATTTTGATCTCTGTGACAGTCTCCATCTCTGTGACATCATAACTCATCATCTGGTTTTGCTTTGGTTTAGTAAATTCTTTGGGACATTTATCCTCATGAGCTTCAGGAGTCAAATCTTTTAGTTCCTTTGGTGAAAAGAGATACTTTCTGCTTCAAGTACAAACTACAACCTGATCTACTATAATCAACCATTTTAAAGCTAATGGTTTAACATGAATAAACTTCCTTCCAAACAGTAGTATAGAAGATGGTACCCTAGTGTTACTTTATATCTAATATCATAGGAATGACACTGGCTTGCACTCACTGAGATTTCTACAGGACGTCAGGATTACATGAAACTTAAAATTTTCATTAAATTATCTAGCTTCATGAACATGCTAATAACAAAGATGTGAATATATAAAGGAATGTGCCTCTCTTTCCTTTTTTTTCTTTCTTTTTTCTCCCTTTCTTCCTTTCTTTCTTCTTTCCTTCCTTCCTTCCTTATAATCAAAATATCATACAAATCATCTCAGTATCTGAAATTTTCATTGTGGATCTAGAAGGTGTTGAGAAAAATAGTCATTATTTTTGGAATAATGGAAAATCCTGAGGGTGAATTTCTTGAGACCTTCATTAGGACCTTCATTCCTAACTCACTTAAAATAAAAATAAAAAATAATATTGCATGTTAGTCTTTATACCTGCCACTGAATTCATAAAGTTCTCTGACAAAATTATTTGATCACCAGAAACAGTCATTTATTAATGTTTCATTGCAGTGGAGTGGCAAGTAGCATTCAAAGATGGCACAAAATTTCTGTTATATGAGTTATATTTTTAAATTTTGATCTTAGATCACACTACTGTATGGATAGTAGAAAAAACAATGATAATGCCAAGGAAAATGAAATCTTTATATTGAGCATGGAAGTGTGAAACACGTTCTTAATATTCATAGTTTGTCTTTAAAATATTTATTAATTATCTTATCATCTGTAAAGATATCCAAACTATTTTTATTTATTCATGCCACCCTAAAAATGCTATTATAAATACCTTAAATTATTATCAATATATATGTTAATATTAATGTACTGCTTTGCTCTATGTTTAAAGGAAAGTGGAGCAAAATCCTTTGCTGAGTTGTATTTGATATGAAATCAGCAACATTTCTCCCATTTTAGCTCTTTCCATCAGTTGATCAATGTGTTGTAAGTGCTTTTCTTCACCATACATTTAAGAGTGATTGGAAGTACTGAATATCATGTTGTGAAGAGCTTTTACTCTTAGGTATGAAGAAGAAATTGATTTTCACTTGTCCTAAACATTCCAAAAATTGTTAACACTTTCTGAAGCAAAAGATGAAGCAGTAACTTAGAAATTCTGCCAGATTTTCTAAAATAAAATGCATTAAAGACTGACATCATGTAATATCAAGGTTAGAAAATTATGTCATATACAGATTAACAGATTATGTTTTTAAATCACAAGTCAAATTGAACTAAAAATTGCACTCAGATGTTGGGTGATATTTATACTAAATATATGTTTTCTTTCTCTATATCTTCAGTAGTGTTATTTCTACAAATAGAGTTAAAATATTTTCAAGCTTTTATAATAAATCTTAACCAAAAGATGCTAGAGTTTGTTACCTCTGATAACTCAGTAGCTTTATGTACAAAAGGGTTCTGAATTTCCAGTACAACCAATAGGAAGTTATATTTTCATAGATTCATAATTCCCAAAATGGCTGGCATAGATTATTCAAATTGAGATCTACTACAGTATCAACCTCACAACGGTATCAATGTTTATGAGTAGGATATGTGAATAGGAGAGCCTGACTGGCTGGGGATTTCACCAAGACTTTATCATCAGGTCATTCGATCCCTCTTCTGATCTTATTTTTAATGATTATACACCCCACGTGAAATGTGAGAACATACAAGTCCAGAGAGGTTATGTGACTTATCTAAAGTTATAAAATCAGTAGCAGAGTCCTTTGTTGTTAGTAATATCAGCATTTTAATATTATTATTGCTTTTGAGTTGCAGAGCTAGGATTCAAACAGTGGCCCTTACAGCAGCCATAGTTTCAATTAGGGAAAGTCCGTGAGGAGCAGAAATGCTCTCAAGGAAATGTTAAGTGTGGATATGGTTCCGTTCAGCCTTATAATGACACCTTTCCTGTCTGTGTGTGTATGTGTAAAACAGCGACGGGCTGAGATGGACACTTAAAATGACATGGGGCAAAACCTAGAGAAGCTAGAGGTATTTCAATGTGCAGAAGAGTCTAACTAAAATAAATGATTGCCCATGGCCTGCATTAATATCTACCTCATTGCAAATTCCTGAGGTAAAAAACTTATTATAATTAGCTAGGACAGTAATCTATTTCCATTTTACAAATAATGATAAAGTATTGTTGCATCATCTTAATGCACTCCAAATTTGTCAGGAATACCCCTATATAAATTGAGGCAATAATTAATTTGTTTTGATTAAGAGTTATTAAGAGTAGTTTGCAATTATGAAAAATACCAATGGCATATTAGTCAGTGTTCTCTAGAAAATAGAATCAAATGGAGACATATATACGTATGCAGTGTAAGTCTGCCGACTAGTGACCCAGCAGAGGTGATGTTCCTATTTCACTCCAAAGGCCTTGTGCCATAAAACCAGGAAGGACCAGTGCTGCAGAAGAAGTCTGTAGGCATTCTGCCGGAGAATACTCTCTTGCTCTGGTTCTATTCTGGCCTTAAACTGATTCGATGAGGCTCAGGCCCCTTATGGTGGGCAGACTGTTTTACTCAATGTCCACCAATTTAAATGTAATCTCATCCAAAAACACTTTCATGGAAACAATCAGAATTATGTTTGACCAAATATCTGTGCACATTTTGGCCCAGCCAATGACACATAAACATAACCATCACAAATGGCAACACTGCTCTGTTGCAATACAAAATATGTATTCAACATTTATTGGGGAATGCCAAGTAGAAAGAGGATGACTTGGCAATGTTTATTTAAATGACACAATACATTTTTATATCCAACTTTTTTTATACATGATTTCAAAGATCTAATAACTTCTCTGTGGTTTTATTATAATTCTGCCAAGATTTTACACATTGTATAGTATTTTATTATACATTACATTTAAAATTTCTTCTTTTTGTTATATCATTCTATTAATTTAAAAAATATACACACATATATGCAGTTTAGATTGCTGATTATCTTTCAGCATAGTTAAAGGGATTTTATAAAATATTTATTGTAAAAAGAGGGCATTGGGTCTGTGAAGATTAGGAGCTGTTGAGATATTGTTATATTGGGTTGATAAATTTTGGGAAATGTACTTAGACAGTCCTTTCCAAGTGATGCCCTCTAATATTTTATAAACGTCTTTTGTGAAACAAACCTTAGACCAACACAAATATTTAATATTAATTTTCACAATTGTTTTGAACTAATTGTTTCTATTATTAGACATTTTACTCTATGGTTAGCTTATTCTTGCATAGTGTAATTCTATCATAAGTTTACAAGCATTATAGCCTTTGTTGTTTTATTCAGCTTTAGGAGGGAAAAAAATCTACTGTGTGTGCATAACATTGACCATAAGAATATTTTAAAATGTTACATGAAGTCACTCACTTGCGTGGCAGATATTAGATACTTACTAAACATGCTCTCACTTTTTGGACCAACTTTTAAGTATGTTTATTTGATTGTTTGCATATAGGTTGTTATGTAATTAGTTCTTGCCATCACACATGTGCAGAAGTGAGGTCTATTACTCCCAGGCCCAGGTATTTAGGAGAGGGTATCCTTTCTTCACTTTCTTCTCTTCCCATCAGCA
>NW_006792522.1:29692-41645 GCF_000442215.2 Lipotes vexillifer
CAGCAGGAAAATTAGACATTACATGTAAAAGATGGTGAAATACCACAGGGTGGAAAGAACTTAGGTCTCTGAATGAGCATACAAAGCAGAAACCCCTTTCCTGTCATCTCCTCTCCCAGAACCATTACACTATAATGTGAATGAGCCATAACATTTATGATGTTAAGTCAGTGATATTTTTACATTATTTTTTATGGCAGGCAGCCTATCCTGACTAATTAATATATTGTGTAAGCACTTTTCACACTTCCTGGCATCAATTAACCACTTAATAAATGATAGCTGTTACTATCACATTTTATGTCAGGTGATAAAATACATTCTCTGTGCCAAATATGCCTGAAGATAAAAACATGCTTCTTACCAGAAATGCTACTTTGTTTTGTTTTTACAAAGTAATTACATTTCAAGTAAATATAATTTCATGCACCAAAATCTTGACATATCCACATTACTTATTTTAATATTTATAATTCACTTCATATGCATATATCTGGCATTTCCCTGTTTTACATGGTTGTCAGTTTAAGATAAAGCCACATGCCGTTATGCTGTATTTCATAGTTTAAAACTAGTATTATTCTGATTTTTTCTTCTCATGTTCTTTCATTCATTCAACACATATTTACTGGGTTACTGATTTATGCTGACAACTCTGCTGGATTTCTTTCCACAGTTGATGCCATTCATTGCCTACCACAGAGTAGCCCTTGCTCCATTTGTTGAATGAATACATACTGAGATGTATTTTTCTTTTTCACATATAGGAAGACACTGGCCCAGTACCCTCCAAACAGGTAGTTTGCATAATATTATCTGAATTATTCTCCTCTTTATTTAGTTATTTTTCTTTTGATTGGAAAATTGTGAATGATATTGAATAATCTACAGTCTGACTTATTGCATGATTAAAAATGATGATTAGGAAAGCTTGAATGAAAAAAAGCAAATATTTCTCTAGTTCAGAGTACACAAAACAGTAGAAATTGCCCAGCTGATCCATGAGTGCAATGTTTAATCAAGTTTCACCTTCATTTCACCCACTCATTTTTGAGATTGCACAGTTAACCCTCATATAGATAAAAATTGGTATTCTATTTTTTTTATTTATTAGGGAGATAAGAAAAATAGAAATCATTAATATTGGAGGCAAATATACCCTTCTCAGAAAAAAATAGATAAATAAATAAAAAGGTAAATAAGCGAATAAGAACAAGATTTGGGAGAAAAAAAATTAAAACATGTACCCCAGAATTGAGGGAGGATTCTAATCCCAAATATGATACTAAGTTTAAGATAAGGACATTTACATTTCTACCTGAAAGTTTTAAAAATGCATGATTTTCCTTGAATTTCCTAATTCTTCCCAGGATCAAGGTAAGCTAGAGTTATTCATCTTTTCAATGACAGTGACAAAGAAAACCAATCTTTATCACTGAAATATTCATCATCATAAAACATAGCATACTTTCTTTAGTGTGATAAAGAATCACGGAGCATATGAATAGATAGCTGATTGTAATAGGAATGACTAATGTAGTATCCCGTTAAAGACTCCAAGACCATATTTTACTAATACCAGAAGACAACCTTTAAAAATACATGCTATTCACAGGGGGATCAGCTCGATGCTTTGTGATGACCTAGAAGGGTGAGATAAGGAGAGTGGGAGGCAGGCTCAAGAGGGAGGGGATATGAGGATATATGTATACATATAGCTGATTCACTTTGTTGTATAGCAGAAACTAACACAACATTGTAAAACAATTATACTCCAATAAAGATATTATAAAAATAAAAAAAGGAAAACATTTGAAATAAATTTGCAGATGCCAAATGAATTATGGCATTATTGCTCCAGAAATAGTTTTTTGAGGTTGACATGAAAGACAACCTTCCTATTCTTTCCCAAAATGGCCCTTGAGAATCTTGTTAAAAGTCTACATGGCCCTAGAAGATAGAACTCCTCTTCTGAGGAATCTGCTCCTTTTTGTGACCATTTCTCATTTAATCTATTTAGTTGCATTTGTTTGTTATTCTAGCAAAACATTTATATATTTATGATTGAGGTAGTACAACACTGGTTACTAGTAACAAGATTATGACCATTACTGAGTTTGAAGCATATGTCAGGCACCATTCCAGGAGCCATGAGCATTCTGCTCAGCAAGCCCATGAGGCAGGCATCAGCATTTTCATTTTACAAAGGAAATTGAAGCTCAGCAAAGTTGAGCCACTTGCCCAAGGCACATTGTTGGTAGCAGAAAAGCAGAATTCAAAGCCAGATCTGTCTTTTACTAAAGCCCCTGCGTGCTCTTTGTGCTACTTCCATACTCATTTAGCGACTGACTTCATCACTGAATTATAAAAATAATAAAGACATTGTTATGATAATTAACAAATTATTAGGTTGAACCACATGAAACTGCAAATATTTGGCCATTTTTGACCTACAAAAATGGGAACCCCATATGGTTTGACCTTATAAAGGCACATACACAGGTGTTTTGGGGGAATTTCTGAAGCAGCAGTGTGAGTTTCTAAAGAAATTTCACACCCAATAGGAAGGGTAGAGGAGAACCAAATATTTCACTCAACCTGTTCACAGAAGATACATGTTATGGCCAAAAGAGAGAAAGAATAAATGAAAACTACTTGAATATGCAAGATAAGGGAACTGTTTAAAAGTTTGTTGTGAGGGGGATAAGAAGAGAGGGAATTGGAGGAAGGAGGTCAAAAGGTACAAAAGTCCAGTTATAAGACAAATAATGGGAGACCTTCACGATGGCAGAGGAGAAAGACGTGGAGATCACCTTCCTCCCCACAAATACATCAAAAATACATCTACATGTGGGACAACTCCTACAGAACACTCACAGAATGCTGGCAGAAGACCTCAGACTTCTTAAAAGGCAAGAAACTCCCCACGTACCTGGGTAAGGCCAAAGAAAGAAGAAAAACAGAAACAAAAGAATAGGGATGGGACCTGTACCTTGGGGAGGGAGCTGTGAAGGAGGAAAGGTTTCGACACACTAGGAAGCCCCTTCACTGGCAGAGACGGGTGGGTGGGTGGGAGGGAAGCTTCGGAGCCACAGAGGAGAGCACAGCAACAGGGGTGCAGAGATTCCCACACAGAGGATTGGTGCCGACCAGCATTCACCAGACTGAGAGGCTTTTTTGCTCGCTTGCCGGGGCAGACGGTGGCGGGGGGTGAGGCTCAGGCTTCAGAGGTCAGATCCCAGGGAGAGGACTGAGTTTGGCTGCGTGAAAACAGCCTGAAGGGGGCTAGTGCACCACAGCTAGCGGGGAGGGAGTTGGGAAAAAGCCTGGAACTGCCTAAGAAGCAAGAGACCATTGTTTCGGGGTGCACGAGGAGAGGGGATTCAGAGCACCGCCTAAACGAGCTCCAGAGATGGGTGTGAGCTGCGGCTATCAGTGGGGACTCCAGAGAAGGGCATGAAATGCTAAGGCTGCTGCTGCAGCCACCAAGAAGCCTGTGTGCAAGCCCAGGTCACTACCCTCCCCTCCCCTCCTGGGAGCCTGTGCAACCCACTACTGTCAGGGTCCCATGATCCAGGGACAGCTTCCCCCGGAGAACACACGGCGCACCTCAGTCTGGTGCAAAGTCATGCCGGCATCTGCTGCCGCAGGCTCACCCCCCATTCCATACCCCTCACTCTCCCCAGCCTGAGTGAGCCAGAGCCCCCTAATCAGCTTCTCCTTTAACCCTGTACTGTCTGAGTGAAGAACAGACTCCCTTAGGCGACCTAAACGCTGAGGCGGGGCCAAATCCAAAGCTGAACCCCAGGAGCTGTGCAAACAAAGACGAGAAAGGGAAATTTCTCCCAGCAGCCTCAGGAGCAGCAGATTAAATCTACACAATCAACTTGATGTACCCTGCATCTGTGGAATACCTGAATAGACAACAGATCATCCCAAAATTGAGGAGGTGGACTTTGGGAGCAACTGTAGACTTGGGGTTTCCTTTCAGTATTTAATTTGTTTTTGGTTTTATGTTTATCATAGTTTAGTGTTTAGAGCTTATTATCATTGGTAGATTTATTTATTGATTTGGTTGCTCTCTTCCTTTTTTTATTTTATGTCTCTGTATATATATATTCCTTTTTCCCTTTTTGTGAGTGTCCATGTGTATGAGTTTTTGTGTGATTTTGTCTGTAGAGCTTTGCTTTTACCTTTTGTTCTAGGGTTCTGTCTGACCGTTTTTGGTTTTTTTCTAGTATAGTTTTTAGCACTTGTTATCTTTGGAAGATTTGTTTTTTGGTTCGGTTGCTCTCTTCTTTCGTATTTTCTTTTTTTAATTACTTTTTTATTTTTAATATAGATTTTTAAATTTTAATGACTTTATTTTATTCTTTCTTTTCCTTTCTTTCTTTCTTTCTTTCTTTCTTTCTTTTCTTTCTTTTCTTTTCTTTCCTCCCTTTTCTTCTGAGCCATGTGGCTCAAAGGGTCTTGTTGCTCTGGCCAGGTGTCAGGCTGGAGCCTCTGAGGTGAGACAGCCAAGTTCAGGACATTGGTCCACCAGAGACCTCCCATTCCCATGTAATATCAAATGACGAAAGCTCTCTCACAGATCTCCATCTCAACACTAACCCAGCTCCACTCAGGAACCAGCAAGCTCCAGTGCTGGACACCCTATGCCAAACAACTAACTAGACAGGAGCACAGCCCCACCCATTAGCAGAGAGGCTGCCTAAAATCACAGTAAGGTCAAAGACACCCTAAAACACACCACTAGACACAGTCCTGTCCACCAGAAAGACAAGATCCAGCCTCATCCACAAGAACACAGGCACCAGTCCCCTCCACCAGGAAGCCTACACAAGCCACTGAACTAACCTTACCAACTGGAGACAGACACCAAAACCAATGGGAACTATGAACCTGCAGCCTGTGAAAAGGAGACCCCAAACACAGTAAGTTAAACAAAATGAGAAGACAGATAAACACAACAGATGAAGGAGCAAGATAAAAACCCACCAGACCAAAGAAATGAAGAGGAAATAGGCAGTCTACCTGAATAACAGTTCAGAGTAATGATAGTAAAGATGATCCAAAATCTTGGAAATACAATGGAGAAAATACAAGAAACGTTTAACTAGGACCTAGAAGAACTAAAGAGGAAACAAACCATGATGAACAACACGATAAATGAATTTAAAGTTCTCTAGAAAAAATCAATAGCAGAATAAGTGAGGCAGAAGAACGGATAAGTGACCTGGAAGATAAAACAATGGAAATAACTACCACAGAGCAGAATAAAGAAAAAAGAATGAAAAGAATTGAGGACAGTCTCAGAGACCTCTGGGACAACAGTAAATGCACCAACATTCAAATGAGAGGGGTCCCAGGGCTTCCCTGGTGGCACAGTGGTTGAGAGTCCGCCTGCCGATGCAGGGGACACGGGTTCGTGCCCCGGTCCGGGAAGATTCCACATGCCGCGGAGCGGCTGGGCCCGTGACCCATGGCCGCTGAGCCTGTGCGTCCAGAGCCTGTGCTCCACAACGGGAGAGGCCACAAGAGTGAGAGGCCCGCATACCGCAAAAAACAAAAACAAAAACAAATTATAGGGGTCCCAGGAGAGTTAGAGAAAAAGAAAGGGACTGAGAAAATATTTGAAGAGAGTATAGTTGAAAACTTCCCTAATATGGAAAAGGAAATTGTCAGTCAAGTCCAGAAAGCGCAGAGTCCCATACAGGATAAATCCAAGGAGAAACAAGTGATGACACATATTAATCAAGCCATCAGTTATTAAATACAAAGAAAAAATATTACAAGCAGCCAGAGAAAAGCAACAAATAACATACAAGGGAAACCCCGTAAGGTTAAGAGCTGATCTTTCAGCAGAAACTCTGCAAGTCATAAGGGAGAGGCAGGACATATTTAAAATGATGAAAGGGAAAAACCTACAACCAAGATTACTACACGCAGCAAGGATCTCATTCAGATTTGATGGAGAAATTAACACCTTTACAGACAAGACCTTTACATAAGAGAATTCACCACCACCAAACCAGCTTTACAACAAATGCTAAAGGATCTTCTTTAGGCAGAAAACATAAGAGAAGGAAAAGACCTACAATAACAAATTCAAAACAAATGGGAAAGTGGTGATAGGAACATATATATCAATAACTACCTTAAATGTAAATGGATTAACTGCTTCCACCAAAAGGCACAGACTGGCTGAATGGATACAAAAACAAGACCTGTACATATGCTGTCTACAAGAGACCCACTTCAGACCTAGAGACACATACAGACTGAAAGTGAGGGGATGAAAAAAGATATTCCATGCAAATGGAAATCAAAAGAAAGCTAGAGTAGCAATTCTCATAACAGACAAACAGATTTTAAAGTAGAGACTATTACAAGAGACAAAGAAGGCCACTACATAATGATCAAGGAATCAATCGAAGAAGAAGATATAACAATTGTAAATATTGATGCACCCAGCATAGGAGCACCTCAATACACGTCAAATGCTAACAGCCATTAAAGGGGAAATCAACAGTAACACAATCATAGTAGGGGACTTTAACATCCCACTTTCACCAATGGACAGATCATCCAAAATGAAAATAAATAAGGAAACACAAGCTTTAAATGATACATTAAACAAGATGGGGTTAATTGATATTTATAGGACATTCTATCCAGAATCAACAGAATACACTTTCTTCTCAAGTGCTCATGGAACATTCTCCAGGATAGATCATATCTTGGATCACAAATCAAGCCTATGTAATTTAAGAAAATTGAAATTGTATCAAGTATATTTTCTGACGACAACCTATGAGATGAGATATCAATTACAGGAAAAAAAGCATAAAAATAAAATACAAACACCTGGAGGCCAAACAATACACTACTAAATAACCAAGAGATAACTGAAAGAAATCAAAGAGGAAATCAAAAAATACCTAGAAATAAATGACAATGAAAACACGTCAGCCCCAAACGTATGGGATGCAGCAAAAGCAGTTCTAAGAGCAAAGTTCATAAGCAATACAATCCTACCTCAAGAAACAAGAAACACCTCAAATAATCAACCTAACCTTACATGTAGAGCAATTAGAAGAACAAAGAAGAACAAAAAAACTCCCAAAGTTAGCAGAAGGAAAGAAATCATAAAGATCAGAGATAAATGAAAAAGAAATGAAGAAAGTGATAGCAAAGATCAATAAAACTAAAAGGTGGTTCTTTGAGAAGCTAAACAAAAATTGATAAACCATTAGACTCATCAAGAAAAAAAGAGAGAAGATTCAAATCAATAGAATTAGAAATGAAAAAGAAGTAACAGCTGACACTGCAGAAATACAAAGGATCATGAGAGAGTACTCTAGTCAACTACATGCCAGTAAAATGGACAACCTGGAAGTAATGGACAAATTCTTAGAAATGCACAACCATCTGAGACTGAACCAGGAAGAAATAGAAGATATGAACAGACCAATCACAAGCACTGAATTTGAGACTGTGATTAAAAATCTTCCAACAAACAAAAGCCCAAGACCAGATGGCTTCACAGGCAAAGTCTATCAAACAATTAGAGAAGAGCTAACACCTATCCTTCTCAAACTCTTCCAAAATTTAGCAGATGCAGAAACACTCCCAAACTCATTCTAGGAGGCCACCATCACCCTGATACTGAGACCAGACAAAGATGTCACAAAGAAAGACAACTACAGGCCAATATCACTGATGAACATAGATGCAAAAATCCTCAACAAAATACTAGCAAACAGAATCCAACAGCACATTAAAAGGATCATACACCATGATCAAGTGGGAATTATCCAGGAATGCAAGGATTCTTCAATCTATGCAAATCAATCAATGTGATAAACCATATTAACAAATTGAAGAAGAAAAAACATATGATCATCTCAATAGATGCAGAAAAAGCTTTCAACAAAATTCAACACCCATTTATGATAAAAATGCTCCTGAAAGTAGGCATAGAGGGAACTTACCTCAACAAAGTAAAGGCCATTTATGACAAACCCACAGCCAACATTGTTTTCAATTGTGAAAAACTGAAACAAATTCCACTAAGATCAGGAACAAGGCAAAGTTGCCCACTCTCACCACTATTATTCAACATAGTTTTGGAAGTTTTAGCCAAAGCAAGCAGAGAAGAAAAAGAAATAAAAGGAATCCAGATTAGAAAAGAAGTAAAGCTGTCACTGTTTGCACATGACATGATACTGCACATAGAGAACCTAAAGATGTTGCCAGAAAACTACTAGAGCTAATTAATGAATTTGGTAAAATAGCAGGATACAAAACTAATGCACAGAAATCTCTTGCATTCCTGTATAGTAATGATGAAAAATCTGAAAGAGAATTTAAGGAGATACTCCCATTTACCATTGCACCCAAAAGAATAAAATACCTAGGAATAAACCTACCTAAGGACAAAAGACCTGTATGCAGAAAACTATAAGACACTAATGAAAGAAATTAAAGATGATACAAACAGATGGAGAGATATACCATGTTCTTGGATTGGAAGAATCAACCTTGTGAAAATGACCATACTACCCAAAGCAATCTACAGATTCAGTGAAATCCGTATCAAACTACCAATGGCCTTTTTCACAGAACTAGAACAAAAAATTTTACAATTTGTATGGAAACACAGAAGACCCCGAATAGCCACAGCAATCTTGAGAAAGAAAAACGGAGCTGGAGGAATCAGGCTCCCTGACTTCAGACTATACTACAAAGCCACAGTAATCAACACAGTATGGTACTGGTACAAAAAAATATCAATGGAACAGGATCGAAAGCCCAGAGATAAACCCACGCACATATGGTCACCTTACCTTTGATAAAGGAGAACAGAATATACAGTGGAGAAAAGACAGCTTCTTCAATAAGTGGTGGTGGGAAAACTGGACAACTACATGTAAAAAAAGGAAATTAGAACACTTCCTAACAACATACACAAAAATAAACTCAAAAAAGATTAAAGACCTAAATGTAAGGCCAGACACTATATAACTCTTAGAGTAAAACATAGGCAGAAAACTCTATGACGTAAATCACAGCAAGATCCTTTATGACCCACCTCCTAGAGAAATGGAAGTAAAAGCAAAGATACACAAATGGGACCAAAGGAAACTTAAAAGCTTTTGCACAAAAGGAAAACATAAACAAGAAGTTAACCCATAGAATGGGAGAAAATATTTGCAAATGAAGCAACTGACAAAGGGTTAATCTCCAAAATTTACAAACAGCTCATGCAACTCAATATCATAAAAACAACCTGATCCAAAAATGGGCAAAAGACCTAAATAGACATTTCACTAATGAAGATATTCAGATTGCCAACAAATACATGAAAGGGTGCTCAGCATCACTAATCATTAGAGAAATGCAAATCAAAACTACAATGAGGTATCACCTCACTCCAGTCAGATTGGTTATCATCCAAAAATCTACAAACAATGCTGGAGAGGATGTGGAGAAAAGTGAACCCTCTTACACTGTTGGTGGGAATGTAAGTTGATACAGCCACTATGAAGAACAGTATGGAAGTTCCTTAATAAACTACAAATAGAACTACCGTGTGACCCAGCAATCCAGCTATTGGGCATGTACCCTGGGAATACCATAATTCAAAAAGAGTCATGTATCACAGTGTTCAGTGCAGCTCTATTTACAATAGCCAGGACATGGAAGCAACCTAAGTGTCCATCAACAGATAAGTGGATCAATATGATGTGCCACATATATACAACGGAATATTACTCAGCCATAAAACAGAAACAAAACTGAGTTATTTGTAGTGAGGCGGATGGGCCTAGAGTTTGTCATACAGGGTGAAGTAAGTCAGAAAGAGAAAAACAAATACCGTATGCTAACACATACATATGGAATCTAAAAAAAAAAAAAAGTTCTGAAGAACCTAGGGGCAAGACAGGAATAAAGACACAGACATAGAGAATGGACTTGAGGACATGGGGAGGGGGAAGTGTAAGTTGGGACTAAGTGAGAGAGTAGTATGGACATATATGCGCTACCAAATGTAAAATAGCTAGTGGGAAGCAGCTGCATAGCACAGGGAGAATAGCTCGGTGCTTTGTGTCCACCTAAAGGGGTGGAATATGGAGGGTGGAGGGAAGACTCAAGAGGGAGGAGATATGGGGATATATGTATACCCATAGCTAATTCACTTTGTTATACAGCAGCAACTAACACACCATTGTAAAGCAATTATACTCCAATAAAGATGTTTTAAAAAAGTCAATTAGGTACCAGGGATGTAACGTACAACATGACGACTATAGCCAACACTCTGTATGATATATAGGAAAGTTAAGAGAGTAAATTCTAAGAGTTCTTATCACAAGGAGGAAATAGTTTTCCTTTATTCTTTTCTTCTTTTTTTATTGTATCTATATGAGAAGACAGATGTTAGCTGAATCTGCTATGGTAATTATTTCACAGTATATACAAATCAAACCATCATGTTCTGTGTTTTAAACTGATGCAGAGATGTATGTCAATTATTTCTCAATAAAACCGGAAAAAAATACATGCTATTTACTTCATTGGAATCGATCTTGCTACAGGCATGACGTATCTGTCATTTGAAACGTGGTTTAACGTTCATTTAAATTGTATGATCTTATAGAAGTAAATTAAAAAGTTACTAGTATTCTAGGAATTGATTAATGGATATGGTAAATGATCTATATGTCTTAGATTGAAGAAATCTTAATTGAAGAGTAAAATTTATTTGCATGTAGGGGAATTTTATGTCTTTTCTTTGTTATTATGAAAGATGTCATAAGCTATTTGCATGCTCCTGTTCTCAGATTGAGTACAGGAAAATAAAACAAATAAGTACTGTAATTTGAATGACTTTAGAAGTTGTTATTCCATAGATTAAACCTTAAAAGATGGTAAGAGTTAATTTTCATTTTAATTTCTAGTATGAGAGAATATATTTACACATTTTAACAGCCAAAAAGCTATAAAAATATATTCAAGTTATTTAATCACTTGATTAGGAGGTTGCAGATATCATTAAGATATGATCACTTGATTTAGACTTGAATTCTAAATTGAAATCGTACCAAATTTTTATACAATATTGAAACATTCCAGAGGATTTCAGATCATATATGTATTGGAGTTTTTGAAGAGTACACATTTTGCTGTGGGAGACTAGCATGAAAAGGATAATTAAATACAAATTTATAACGTTTAAAAGCATTTCTTGTTACTAGTTTATAAGAATTCTCCTCTTGGACTGCTTTTTGTTTATCAGTAACTTAATTTGGCACATGGTTCATTGAAGGAATATTGACAAATTGTATACAATATATTATAGTCTTCATACTAAATAAAGGTTTATAAAAGCATTTGATGGGAGTACTTCCAGCCTGAATATAGTGTTATAAAATCAGAATTTCTCTCCATTTTGTAGAGAAAAGAAAAATGAAAAACAAATATCAGAACCATTAAAATCTAGACTCCCCCAAAGAGGTTTATGGCTACCAAAGTAGTAGAGATTAATTATGGAATATGAGAAAGAAACTAGAGCTAAGGCACGGAATAAAACCTATATAGATGATTCATATATGGAAGAACCATTATACAGATGACCCTTGAAAAATATGAGTTTGAACTGTGTGGGTCCACTTATACATGAGTTGTTTTCAATGGTAAATACTACAGTACTACAGGAACTGGGGTTGATGAACTTGTGCATGTGGAGTCACTGATATGGAGGAACCTTGGATATGAAGGAACTGCTCTATAGAGGGGAGACTATAAATTATACATATTTTCAACTGCACAGAGTATTGGTGGTCCTAACCCCCCACATTGTTCAACTATAATTATAATTAAATATGAGTGGCATACCATGAGCTAAAAAACCCTAAATTCTTTTTTTGCAGCAGCAGGAATGTGGATA
>NW_006792522.1:41655-53340 GCF_000442215.2 Lipotes vexillifer
CCAGTCTATGGCAAGGGCTTCTCTAGACCCAGAGTGCAAGATGCAGTGGAGGGAGGTCAAATATCATTGACCTGTGTATTAGTATTCTCCCTCTCCACCCCCGTCATCTCCTTTGTTTCCTGGGAGGCTGACCCCTTTTTCTGAATCAACAAAACAGTTTTGCCTTCCATAAGGTTTGGCTAGTGGGAGGAAATAGTAGAGCTTCTAATGGAAGGAAGAGAAGGAGGCTGGGCATTTATTATACCAGCTTTCTCCCTAACAGACTACTTTAATCTGATAAAGGTTGCAGTTTTTGTGGGGAAGCCCATTTCCACACAGCTCCTTCTCCCTTCAGGCACAAAGGTACTTTTGTTAGTCCTAGGTTGTCTTAGCTACTCTTTTTTTTTTTTTTTTTTTTTTTTTTGCGGTCCGCGGGCCTCTCCCTACTGTGGCCTCTCCCGCCACGGAGTACAGGCTCCGGACGCGCAGGCTCAATGGCCATGGCTCAGGGGCCCAGCCGTTCCGCCGCATGTGGAATCCTCCCAGACCGGGACACAAACCCGCGTCCCCTGCATCGGCAGGCGGACTCTCAACCACTGCGCCACCAGGGAAGCCCTTAGCTACTCTTTTTGATTCCCCTAAACAATGCCACACCCTTGTAAATATTTTCTTCATACATATTCCATCTTTTCCTATTCAACCTTCAATGAGTCTGTAACTTATACCAGACGTAGTTTTGAACATAGATCCTAAAATGGGATTTAGGAATTGAGATACTTACATATTTGAATAGTTCTGGATCTTTGAAAAATGGGATTGAAACACTGGGGTGGACCAGATAGGGCTGAGAATCCCCAATTATCTCTGAATACTACTTGTTGAAAAAAACATATCCTGTGACCCATCTGAGTTTTTCCATACATAAATACCTTCTAATGACTTTAACTGGTGTTGTCTCACAAAGAGATGTCAGTT
Organism: Lipotes vexillifer; assembly: GCF_000442215.2. Taxonomy (NCBI): domain Eukaryota; kingdom Metazoa; phylum Chordata; class Mammalia; order Artiodactyla; family Lipotidae; genus Lipotes; species Lipotes vexillifer. The sequence continues at coordinate 42,610 of NW_006792522.1, forward strand.
GCCCTTAAGGCATACTCATTGTATTTTAGCTACTATAAAAATCAAAGTTTGGCATAGCCTAGATAGAAAACAATGGAACTGGTCCAGAAGAAGATGTCTGCATTTTGAAAGAGTTGCAAAACCTTAACAATTTATGGTTTCAGGCATCTGGGGATCATGTAGAAGAGTGGATGTTAAGATAATTAGACTAACAAAGAGGAGGCAACGTCTTGTCTAATGATGTGGAATTTAATGTGTCGGCGTAAAAAATTGTGAGTGATATTAAAAGTGTTTAGGCTGGTTAATTGAATCTGGATTCAACAATAAGGGTCCAATTAATGCTCAGGAATCTTCTATTCAACTGTATGCCACAGTAGAGTCTGAAGTACCTTCCCTTCAACAGTAGAAATACTGAAGAAACTGAGAAACGCGTTAGGGGAAGGGACGAGGGAAATGTACCATCATCTCTGAAAATCTCTGAGTTTATTTTTGCCCTTTCTAGGCAAGAGATAATTAGGGGAGACATTGCAAATGGAATTAGGCTCCCTTCTTTCAATGGGAATAATGAGCATTCTGAACCGTAGGTGCCAGTTGGTAGCAGTTAACCTTCAGAGAGCCCAGTAGACTAAATGGTGGGTGAAATGACCGTAACCAGGCCACAGGGACAGATTAGTAATCAGAATGTTTTGATCAGAGAATTGTGGAGAAGGCTAATTGATTACAGGCTTTTTAGGATTGGAACAGATAGAGAACCTATAAAGATGCTGTTTGGAATATATAATTAGAAAAATTCTAGATCTGGTGGGACGAATTCGAAGTCAACTCAACATACCCACAAGCACATACATACACACACACACACACACATACACACATCCTCAATAAATTGGTAATACATGAGTACATTCTCCATAGTGAAAACAACAACAAAGTTATCTGTATCCATGTCACCTAAAAAGCCAGTGTTGTTTTACTGAGCAGATACAAGCATTATCCTCACAAGAATGTACACTGTCAGCCAGTTAAGTAATAATATTCTGAAATTATAGCCAATATATTTAGAACAGAGAAAGAAATGAAAAAATATGAAACATGGATAGGAAGATTTTTTTAAACTTCTGTAGAAGATATGGTATTATACCCAGGAAACTGAAGGAATTGTACCAATTTCTATTACAAAATAAGACAATATAAAAAATTATAGGACAAAAAGTAATATAGTCATTAACTTCATATGCACAACAGCAGTAATAGAAGAAAAAGTTTTATTTCAAAAGTAACAGAAATACTATATATCAGAATAAATTCAAAATGAATATTAAACCTACCTGAATATATTCTTAAGGAGCATACAAGTATCTTTGAACACATGGAAAGGCATCTGATGGACATTAAAAATAAAAAATATTTTATTTTTCTTTAATTCACACATTTAGGGTGATGTCAGTAAAAATATCAGCAGGAGATTTTTTGTTGTTGTTTTTTGATAAGAAATAGATGATCTAATTCCAGGTTCAAATGGAATGATAACTAAGCAACAGTGACCATGAATATTTTTAAAAGAAGAGAAATGATAGAAACCTAGGCTTACTTGATATTAAATCATAGTACAAAATTAGGATAGTTAATAAAGTGTGGTATTGATCTACTAATAAGCTTATATATCATGAAAGCCATGGATATTAAAGAAAATATACACTTGATAATTAAATATATAATAAAGATGACATCTCAACTTATTTTGGGAGATGGATTATTCAATAAATAATGTTGGAAAATCTAGGTAGCCACATAGGGAAAGCATCATTTTGGAACTTTTATCCAAAATTACAACAGGACATGATACATGGGAAGAACACTTGGAAAATTTGATTCATAAAGTGTTCTTCCAAGTGGAAGAACACTTGGAAAATTTGATTCATAAAGTAGGGAAAATGTGTCTCAACATGGAACTAAAATATCAGACATTATAAAGGAAATGATTGATACTTTTGCTATACAAAATAAAAAATTATGAGAAAATCTGAAAGTAAAAAAAAAATTTGGGAAAATATATTTGCAGCCCATCTGAAAGACAGTGCTTAATTATTTGCTTCATGGCCCTACTAATGGTTAGGAAGATCAACAATTATATTTTAAACGATTTATGAACAAGGTGAATGAACAAGACTCTTAAGGATAAAAAGAAGATAAATCTCTCTCAAAATTGTTAAAGATTACACATAAATACTATTTTAAAATTAAGATTGGCAAAAACTCAAGTTTGCTAACCACTGTGTTGGCAAAGTTATTAGGTAAACACATACTCTTAAAAATTGTAGATGAATACACAAATTGATAAAATACTTCGGGCAATTTTTAAATCATTTTCAAAAATTTTAAATAAACATACTCTCTAATTCTAAAATTCTTTTTCTCTGAATTTATCCTATAGATATTGTCCATGAATTAGAGAAGGAATGTAGAATTTTATTCACTCGGTGATTTTTTTTTTAATAATCATAAAGTATTGAACCTAACTTTAATTCCATTAATAGGGGGGACACAATGATCATATATTATTGTCTATACAGGCTTTAAAAGTAGGTAGTTTAGAAAGAATAATGACATAATTTATTTTGAATATTATCTATCTATCTATCTATCTATCTATATATATATATATATATACACACACACACAAAATATCAACAGTAAGCACATATCAATATGGTGGGTAATAAACTACCATACCACAGACATTCCTGGCTTAAAATAACAATTTTATTTTGCTCCCACATTTTTGGGTTCAGGTATTTGGAAAAGATTTGCTGAGCTACGTGCTTTGGAATCTTCTCCCTCTAGGGTTTCCCCAGAGTAAGCCAGCTGACTGCTGAATGACCTTTTCTGGACTAAATCCAGAAATTTGTTACATAAATGTCACTAAAATCTGGAAGGAGTTTCAAAGTATTTGCAGACATGTTTTAAAATTGTCACATACTGTGTGTAATAAAATGGAAATCTCTTCTACCTTTATTAAGTGAAAAGAACAAGGTAGAAAGCATAGATATAGCACAATATCCCTATGTTTAAAGGGGGAACATATACATGCATATGTTTCTATATGCAAAATTTATCTGTAGAGCTGGAGAAATTAATAACAGTTGATGCCTTTGGGAATGGATGGAATGGCTAAGATACAAGTTTGGAAAGATTATGTTTTACAACCATGAAACCACTAAGCAGATTAAGGTGTAGATTATTTCTGTCACCTCCTAAGGTTATGTTCCTTCCCAGATCACTGCTTTCCCCTTGCTGCCCATACTGTAGAGGCATACACTGTTTTCGTTTATTTCACTCTAGCTGGTATACCTGATTTAGACATTCATGTACATGGACTCACAATGTGACTTTTGATCAGCACAGTGGTTTTGACTCATCCATGTCATTTCATATATCAGTTGTTTGTTTCTATCTGTTACTGACTAGAAATGCATTTGTATAAATATACCACCATGTTTTTAGCCATCCTCCTGTTGTTAAGATAGGATATTTTCAAATTTTTAACATTATAGGTAAAGTTGTTTTAAATATTCTAATTCAATTGCACCTGTGTACATATGTTTTCAGTTCTGTGGGAAAATACTAAAGAGTGGAATTGCTATGATATTAAAGTTAGGTTCAGTATTTCATGATTTTTAAAAAGTGTGGTTCATTTTCTAAAGTATTATGCCATGCTATCAATTATGCCTCCTATCAACAGTGTACAAGAATTCCAATGAAGAGTATTTTCAAGTTATTAGAATTTAAGAAAAATATTTGACCACTCTAATACCACATTCTCATGATCTATATAATAGAAGTAATACTACATATTAGTATTTCTCACATAAATTGAAACTGTTTCTTTCCTTTTCTTCTTTATTTCCTTCATTTCCTCCTGCCATCTGGGTAAAAATAGATTACAAATTATATAAGCTTATTTGTCTGATTTGTTTATTTCTCCCAGGTGAAAATGATTAAGTAATATAAAGTAGAAAGGTTTTGAGTCTTTAAGAATTGCTGATGAGCCTGTTAAAATGAATATTTCCAGGCCACTGGGAATTACAGACTAGTTGTAATCACAGAGACAGCTCAAATAACCTATTTTTGCACTTTCAGATACACTGTTTAAGAATATAATCATTTACAAATTTCAATCTAATAATCAAATGACGTTTGAACCTACATTTGAGTTTATAATTAGAAAATTTTTGAAATCGTTAATAGACATTGTGCATAATTTAGAAATAGTAAGAAAAAGCCTTTATTTCCTGTTAGACATAGAATAGTTCTGTTAATTCTGAAATATCACAGAACTTTTTAAGATCACACTCATTTACAGGCATTCATTTAGAATTAGGCTGGAGCTAATGAACAGGATTAACACAAAGGAACATTGCGTTATGTTCCTAGTTTCTTCGGTATTTAATACATATCAATCTTTAATAACAGGTATACAATTAATCTAATAAGTTATTGGATAAGTAAAGCCTGTTTTTTTTAGGGACCAACCTTATAATAGTTGATTTTGATGAAGTTTAGGGTGGTATTAAAAGTTAAAATGAAAGTAGGAGGATTTTTTTCTTTCCCTCCCAGCTGAACATGTACTCATAAAATAGAACCAGATCTGAGGCACGAGAAAAACTTCTTAATGAATTGAATTTGGATTGCATGCCTCTGGCTCTCTAAATCTTATAAAACTACACATATATATGGAATCTAAAAAAAAAAAAAAAAAAAACGGTCATGAAGAACCTAGGGGCAAGAGGGAATAAAGGCGCAGACATAGTAGAGAATGGACTTGAGGATACGGGGAGGGGGAAGGGTAAGCTGTGACAAAGTGAGAGCGTGGCATGGTCATATATACACTACCAAAGGTAAAATAGATAGCTAGTGGGAAGCAGCCGCATAGCACAGGGAGATCAGCTCGGTGCTTTGTGACCACCTGGAGGGGTGGGAGGGAGGGAGACGCAAGAGGGAAGAGATATGGTGATATATGTATATGTATAACTGATTGACTTTGTTATAAAGCAGAAACTAGCACAGCATTGTAAAGCAATTATACTCCAACAAAGATATTAAACAAAACTAACTTTGAAATCAAGATTTTTTAAACTTACATGTCATTCTTTAGAAACAGTTATTGCATACCTTTATAGTACATGATTGAAAAAGTTACAGGCTGAGCTTTGACATGAGGGATAGTGAAAGAAAATGTTTTAGGGACAAGGCACACTGCGTAGCTCATGTCTTGGGGAATCCTTATTGTTTAGCAAATTTGCTAACAATTGCTGACCTTTTCCTAATTATTCAGAGAGTAAGACTTGTGGAGGGGGTTCAGGAAGAAATCATAATGGTTAATATATTGTTCAAGTAAGAGGCAAAAACTGCCAAGATCATATTCCCTGGCATATGATTATTGATTATTAGATACGTGCTGGAAGGGAGGAAGGAATGAATAAAGTCAGGCTAATTTTTGGATTAAAAAAATTGTTTCAACATGAAAACATTGACAAATTTAAAAAATATATAGGAACTTTTTCTTTCCTTAAATTTATTGATATCTTAAGAACCTTTGGCATCTAAAGTATATTTCTTATGGATCAAGTTTTTCTAAAACATAAAATCAAAAATATTGGTACTCCTTCTATAAGTATAGAGTTAAGGAGCCTTTCAAATATGATGCATAGTTAAATACCATTAAAAATGAGATCCAAATTTTGTCCATAAACTGCTAATCTTTGCTTAAAAATATCATAAGAAATCAAAATTAAAAATTGTATGATGGAAATAAAGTTAATTTCAGAGAAAAATTAATTAAAATTAACCCTAACTATAAAAATTATATTTTTAAAACTGCAAAGTAAAATAATAATGAAATATCATCTTAGAGTTTTCAAAGTTTAGGAATTCAGGGATTTTCTTATACTGTTAATGGGAGTGGAAATTGATACAGTCATCCTGAAAGGCAACTTGCCAATATCTATCCTAATTTTAATGGACATGTCTTTTGATTGAAGGATGCCATACATACAACAAAAGTGTATTTTCACCGTGGGATTATTAGTAAATGCAAAAAGTTAGGAATAACAAAAATGTATATTTATAAATCCAGTTAAATAAATATACCCAAAACACATAAATGAGTAGTTGTTTATTGAACAGCATTTGATATAGTTTAAACATTTCTTTACTGTACACATATGCTAAAAATTATAAAATTTTGAAAAATCTTCTGCATAAACCTTGTTGAGCTACTTTGTTCCTTTTCTCAAATAATGTTTTCACTTGATTACTGAAGTTTAGCAAGTATTTCCCAAAGCTAAATGATACGGTTTGCAATGTGTCTCAAGAGGTTGTGTCATTTCATAACTTCTTGATATATATTCAATGTCTGTCAATAACATTTGCATGGTTCTGCCATGCAGACATATTTTCCTACATAATCATTTTGAAAATATGCATATACTTAGATGATAATCAGTTTCCATTGCAAAGAATATCAAGGTTCTATAATTAAAAAGAATAAAATATTCAAGCATTGCATATAAATTTTCTCTTTTAATTTGAAGTATTATATTTTATGAAGCCTTAATTACCACATTTTCCAATTTCATTACTGAATATATATTAAAACTGTTTTGTTTAGAACATGTAAAAATTTTTAAATTCACCATATATTTAATTCATTCAAATGAATACTATGTGAATGTATTTGTATATACAACTTAAACTAATTTTAATGCCTGATTCATAGTTGTAAAAGTATGGCCTTACTATATATGACACTCTGTTGTTATAATGACACTCTGTTGTTACATGTTTTAAACTGTATGAACAAATAAAATGTAGTTTTATAAATTGTTTCCAAAACTTTAATGTTTCAGGGTTAGATGTCACAAATTTGTGTAAAATTGTAACTGAAACTGGACATAGTTTAGATTGAAAGACATAATGAGGTTAGAAGTGTAAGGTATAAGTTTATTAGTATATTATTATGGGAGGATTTAGATTCTGATTTGTATCGTCATGTAAAATTACTGAGTTAACTTGGGAAACAAACGTGTTTTAACTTAAATAATTTGAATTTTTCAGTCAAAAGCTTTCTTTGGATTTAATTAATTATCTGTATAAATGAATGAATTTTCATCCATGTACTACTAGCTTTAAAAGAGTAAACAAAATTGTTGAAAATATTTCTATTTAAACATTGATTAAACCTTTCACATTACATATTGCCTACGTGATGGGATAAGCCTGGTTTGCAGAGGGACAGAAATAAGCCTAGAGGTAGCATATTTTAATAGTGTAATTCAACCCTATGAAACATTTAGTTCCACAATTCTCAAAGACATTGAGTAGTGTGGCATAAAGTTGTTAGCTAAATTTACCTATTAGCATTCATCAAAATTGATGTATTGGTATGCCCCATGGCTTCTTTCTTTCTTTCTGTTGGAGGGTACTTTGAATAATGAAAAAAAGTGCTTACGATAATCTAACCCTCTTCTAACTAAGAAATAATGAAGGGTCACAGAAAAGCAAAACTCTTAACTTTCTTTTTCCCTTCCTCAGTTTCCTTCCCTGTCTTTGATAAGACAGATACATAGCTGTCTATACTTCTTAGAATGACCTTTGGTGATTTCATATGAATAACCACAGTCCTATCACAATTTATGATTTATTTTTAGTAGAATACTATGATTCAAACCAGTACTACTGAGCAACAGCTAGAAATGAAGACCACATTAAGATTTTGAAACAGCACATCATTTAGAAATTTATCACAAAAGATATAATGCCCAACAGGCAAATGTATAAATTAATTTAGACAAGTGGAAATTCTTCAAGTGGCATAGATTATCTATCCCATTTTGGTGGCAAACACTATTTTAACTAGACAAAATATTTGAGACTATATTATCATATCTCATACTACGATTATTATTCATTCTCAGGGAATTGGATATATTCAATTCTAGCTACAGTACAATCACAGCATTCTAACTAGAAAGCCTTTTAAATGAGTGGCTCACACGTGTAATGATATCTTCTCTTACGGTACTTACAGTACCCTTTCTAAGTGACAAATGCAAACTTTCATCAGTCAATAGAATTCCTTTGGCCAAAATATAGTAACAACTTCATTTGGCAATCTGAAATATTGTTTCCCTTTCACTGGCTTCTGACTGTAACAGATATATTCAGGGCTGATGCATCATTCTGGGGCAGACAGAGCTCACTTGCCATCTAAACAACCACAGGCTCTCCTGGATGTCAAGGCCTAGCTTTAATAACTGGTGCTTATTTAATTCACACAAATACAGCTCTCTAAATGATTAGCAGCTTAAAATCTTCCAGATCTGCCACCTGTTATCTTTCAGATGAGAGTAGAAGTTAACACCTTAACACTGTGCAGCTACAGCAGAGCATGAAGGCCATAAATACACCTATTTAAATGGGTACAAAATATCTGCTTCTTCCAATTTTATATGGGAAACCAATTTCACATCATTCATCTGTTTTTATTCCTTTGAAAAATGTGGTTAGTTAATGTGGTTTACTATTTCTAAAACTCCAGGCATATACTTTATCAGTAACTTGAATCTAGAGTGCAACTTTTTTTTTTCCTTTCTAGCAGATATGTTTGGTGCAATTGAAAAAAGGAAATAAGGGAGAGTAAAAGATTCAGTCCCTGGTCCTGTTCTTACATTTCAGTTCTATTTTATCTATACTTTGTAAACAATTGTTGGCATTTTTTTAAGATCAGAGCGGTTATTTAAGCTAACAATCCAATGTTTCTCATGACATTGATAAAGGAATTTGCTTTTACTAACAGAGCTGCCTTTGGATACTCTCCCTTGGAAACTGATTTCATTAGATGGTATTTTTTCATGTCATCAAAAAAACAATTTACAGATGAATGTGCAGTTTTTTGAGTTACTGCAACTGTTTCTTAAACTCTTACTACATCCCAAGCAGTGTCCTGCACACTTTATAAATAAACAAATGGGACCTAATGACACTTAAAAGCTTTTGCACAGCAAAGGAAACTACAAACAAGATGAAAAGACAACCCTCAGAATGGGAGAAAATATTTGCAAATGAATCAATGGACAAAGGATTAATCTCCAAAATATATAAACAGCTCATGCAGCTCAATATTAAAAAAACAAACAACCCAATCCAAAAATGGGCAGAAGACCTAAATAGACATTTCTCCAAAGAAGACATACAGATGGCCAGGAAGCACATGAAAAGTTGCTCAACATCACTACCTATTAGAGAAATGCAAATCAAAACTACAATGAGGTATCACCTCACACCAGTTAGAAAGGGCATCATTAGAAAATCTACAAACAACAAATGCTGGAGAGGGTGTGGAGAAAAGGGAACCCTCTTGCACTGTTGGTGGGAATGTAAATAGATACAGCCACTATGGAGAAAGTATGGAGGTTCCTTAAAAAACTAAAAATAGAATTACCGTATGACCCAGAAATCCCACTACTGGGCATATACCCTGAGAAAACCAGAATTCAAAAAAACACATGCACCCCAGTGTTCATTGCAGCACTATTTACAATAGCCAGGACATGGAAGCAACCTAAATGCCCATTCACACGACGAATGGATAAAGAAGATGTGGTACATATATACAATGGAATATTACTCAGCCATAAAAAGGAACGAAATTGAGTCCTTTGCAGAGACGTGGATGAATCTAGAGACTGTCATACAGAGTGAAGTAAGTCAGAAAGAGAAGAACAAATGTCGTATATAAACGCATATATGTGGAACCTAGAAAGCTGGTACAGATTAACTGGTTTGCAGGGCAGAAATTCAGACACAGATAGAGAACAAATGTATGGACCCTAAGGGCAGAAAGTGGCTGGGGGGTGGTGGTGTGATGAATTGGGAGATTAAGATTGACATATACACACTAATATTTATAAAATGAATAACTAATAAGAATCTGCTGTATAAAAAATAAAATTCAAAGAAAAATTGTGCTAAAAAAATATTTTAAAAAATATGTATGCTGAGGTATGCATTATTTTCCCACGTGTAAGTTAAGTGATATACTGAAGGTCACAAAATAAGCAAGAGACTGGTATTTGACTCAATGCTTTTTTTTTTAATTATGAAAATATTTTTCTCCCTATCTAATAACATGAATTAGAAGAGGTATTTATTACATACCCTTTAATACATTTTTAGGAACTGTTTTAATCAATCAGACAATGTCAACTGCAGGGCATATATCATGATGATACTATGAAGGAAGTGGAAATTATCAATAACTCTCAAAGAAAGTGAATTTAATATATGTATTGAACTATATTTATTGGGAATCAAAGTGCTCATGTAGAACTGTAGTAGTTATTACTGAGGGAGTGGGGCTCTTCAGAAAGCCTGCTGACCTGCTGATGCACTTTAAACATCATTGTCCATGTGTGTAGGGATGTGTGCGTTACCCTTGTTTAACTTAAGTCTTTAGCAGTCAGAATAATGGAAAGGAGTGAGAATGCCTGAATTTAGGAGACTTAATAAACAAACGTGTATTAATTTGGTACAGTGTAGGATAGAGTTATGGGAAGACCATTTTAAGATTTTTTTCCAGGCAATGCCAAAGGTAGAACTAACCAGATTGTGCAGAGAATGATCAAGATCAAAAAACAAAATGGGGGCTTCCCTGGTGGCGCAGTGGTTGGGCGTCCGCCTGCCGATGCAGGG
>NW_006792522.1:54963-83772 GCF_000442215.2 Lipotes vexillifer
TTTTTTTTTTTTTTTTAACATCTTTATTGGGGTATAATTGCTTTACAATGGTGTGTTAGTTTCTGCTTTATAACAGAGTGAGTCAGTTATACATATATATATGTTCCCATATCTCTTCCCTCTTTGTCTCCCTCCCTCCCACCCTCCCTATCCCACCCCTCCAGACAGCCACAAATCTAGTAGGTCTGTGTCTTTATCACTGTCTTACACCTAGGTTCTTCATGACATTATTCTTCTTAAATTCCATATATATGTGTTAGCATACGGTATTTGTCTTTCTCTTTCTGACTAGCTTCACTCCGTATGACAGACTCTAGGTCCAACCACCTCATTACAAATAGCTCAATTACACCTAGGTTCTTCATGACATTATTCTTCTTAAATTCCATATATATGTGTTAGCATACGGTATTTGTCTTTCTCTTTCTGACTAGCTTCACTCCGTATGACAGACTCTAGGTCCAACCACCTCATTACAAATAGCTCAATTTCATTTCTTTTTATGGCTAAGTAATATTCCACTGTATATATGTGCCACATCTTCTTTATCCATTCATCCAATGATGGACACTTAGGTTGTTTCCATCTCCTGGCTATTGTAAATAGAGCTGCAATGAACATTTTGGTACATGACTCTTTTTGAATTATGGTTTTCTCAGGGTATATGCCCAGTAGTGGGATTGCTGGGTCATATGGTAGTTCTATTTGTAGTTTTTTAAGGAACCTCCATACTGTTCTCCATAGTGGCTGAACCAATTCACATTCCCACCAGCAGTGCAAGAGTGTTCCCTTTTCTCCACACCCTCTCCAGCATTTATTGTTTCTAGATTTTTTGATGATGGCCATTCTGACTGGTGTGAGATGATATCTCATTGTAGTTTTGATTTGCATTTCTCTAATGATTAATGATGTTGAGCATTCTTTCATGTGTTTGTTGGCAGTCTGTATATCTTCTTTGGAGAAATGTCTATTTAGGTCTTCTGCCCATTTTTGGATTGGGTTGTTTATTTTTTTGTTATTGAGCTGCATGAGCTGCCTGTAAATTTTAGAGATTAATCCTTTGTCAGTTGATTCATTTGCAAATATTTTCTCCCATTCTGAGGGCTGTCTTTTGGTCTTGTTTATGGTTTCCTTTGCTGTGCAAAAGCTTTGAAGTTTCATTAGGTCCCATTTGTTTATTTTTGTTTTTATCTCCATTACTCTAGGAGATGGGTCAAGAAGGATCTTGCTGTGATTTATGTCATAGAGTGTTCTGCCTATGTTTTCCTCTAAGAGTTTGATAGTTTCTGGCCTTACATTTAGGTCTTTAATCCATTTTGAGCTTATTTTTGTGTATGGTGTTAGGGAGTGATCTAATCTCATACTTTTACATGTACCTGTCCAGTTTTCCCAGCACCACTTATTGAAGAGGCTGTCCTTTCTCCACTGTATATTCCTGCCACCTTTATCAAAGATAAGGTGACCATATGTGCATGGGTTTATCTCTGGGCTTTCTATCCTATTCCATTGATCTATCTTTCTGTTTTTGTGCCAGTACCATACTGTCTTGATTACTGTAGCTTTGTAGTATAGTCTGAAGTCAGGCAGCCTGATTCCTCCAGCTCCATTTTTTGTTCTCAAGATTGCTTTGGCTATTCGGGGTCTTTTGTGTTTCCATACAAATTGTGAAATTTTTTGTTCTAGTTCTGTGAAAAATGCCAGTGGTAGTTTGATAGGGATTGCATTGAATCTATAGATTGCTTTGGGTAGTAGAGTCATTTTCACAATGTTGATTCTTCCAATCCAAGAACATGGTATATCTCTCCATCTGTTTGTATCATCTTTAATTTCTTTCATCAGTGTCTTATAATTTTCTGCATACAGGTCTTTTGTCTCCTTAGGTAGGTTTATTCCTAGATATTTTATTCTTTTTGTTGCAATGGTAAATGGGAGTGTTTTCTTGATTTCACTTTCAGATTTTTCATCCTTAGTATATAGGAATGCCAGAGATTTCTGTGCATTAATTTTGTATCCTGCTACTTTACCAAATTCATTGATTAGCTCTAGTAGTTTTCTGGTAGCATCTTTAGGATTCTCTATGTATAGTATCATGTCATCTGCAAACAGTGACAGCTTTACTTCTTCTTTTCCGATTTGGATTCCTTTTATTTCCTTTTCTTCTCTGATTGCTGTGGCTAAAACTTCCAAAACTATGTTGAATAAGAGTGGTGAGAGTGGGCAACCTTGTCTTGTTCCTGACCTTAGTGGAAATGCTTTCAGTTTTTCGCCATTGAGGATGATGTTGGCTGTGGGTTTTATAATATGTGGCCTTTATTATGTTGAGGAAAGGTCCCTCTATGCCTACTTTCTGCAGGATTTTTATCATAAATGGGTGTTGAATTTTGTCTAAAGCTTTCTCTGCATCTATGGAGATGATCATATGGTTTTCTCCTTCAGTTTGTTAATATGGTGTATCACGTTGATTGATTTGCATATATTGAAGAATCCTTGCATTCCTGGAGTAAACCCCACTTGATCATGGTTTATGATCCTTTTAGTATACTGTTGGATTCTGTTTGCTAGTATTTTGTTGAGGATTTTTGCATGTATGTTCATCAGTGATATTGGCCTGTAGTTTTCTTTCTTTGTGACATCCTTGTCTGGTTTTGGTATCAGGGTGATGTGGCCTCGTAGAATGAGTTTGTGAGTGTTCCTCCCTCTGTTGTATTTTGGAAGAGTTTGAGAAGGATAGGTGTTAGCTCTCCTCTAAATGTTTGATAGAATTTGCCTGTGAAGCCATCTGGTCCTGGGTTTTTGTTTGTTGGAAGATTTTTAATCACAGTCTCAATATCAGTGCTTGTGATTGGTCTGTTTATATTTTCTATTTCTTCCTGGTTCAGTCTCAGAAGGTTGTGCTTTTCTAAGAATTTGTCCATTTTTTCCAGGTTGTCCATTTAACTGGCATATAGTTGCTTGTAGTAATCTCTCATGATCCGTTGTATTTCTGCAGTATCACTTGTCGTTTCTCCTTTTGCACTTCTAATTCTGCTGTTTTGAGTCTTCTCCCTTCTTTTCTTGATGAGTCTGGCTAATGGGTTATCAATTTTGTTTATCTTCTCAAAGAACCAGCTTTTAGTTTTATTGATCTTTGCTATCATTTCCTTCATTTCTTTTTCATTTATTTCTGATCTGACCTTTATGATTTCTTTCCTTCTGCTAACTTTGGGGGTTTTTTGTTCTTCTTTCTCTAATTGCTTGAGTTGCAAGGTTAGGTTGTTCAAGATGTGTCCTGTTTCTTAAGATAGGATTGTATTGCTATAGACTTCCCTCTTGGAACTGCTTTTGCTGCATCCCATAGGTTTTGGGTCGTCGTGTCTCCATTGTCATTTGTTTCTATGTATTTTTTTGTTTCCTCTTTGATTTCTTCAGTGATCACTTCGTTGTTAAGTAGTGTACTGTTTAGCCTCCATGTGTTTGTATTTTTTACACATCTTTTCCTGTAATTCATATCTAGTCGCATAGTGTTGTGCTCGGAAAAGATACTTGATACAATTTCAGTTTTCTTAAATATACCAAGGCTTGATTTGTGACCCAAGATATGATCTATCCTGGAGAATGTTCCATGAGCACTTGAGAAAAATGTGTATTCTGTTGTTTTTGGATGGAATGTCCTAGAAATATCAGTTAAGTCCATCTTGTTTAATGTATCATTTAAAGCTTGTGTTTCCTTATTTATTTTCATTTTGGATGACCTGTCCATTGGTGAAAGTGGGGTGTTAAAGTCCCCTACTATGATTGTGTTACTGTCAATTTCCCCTTTTATGGCTGTTAGTATTTGCTTTATGTATTGAGGTGCTCCTATGTTGAGTACATAAATATTTACAATTGTTATATCTTCTTCTTGGATGGATCCCTTGATCATTATGTAGTGTCCTTCTTTGTCTCCTGTAATAGTCTTTTTTTTAAAGTCTATTTTGTCTGATATGAAAATTGCTACTCCAGCTTTCTTTTGGTTTCCATTTGCATGGAATATCTTTTTCTATCCCCTCACTTTCAGTCTGTATGTGTCCCTAGGTCTGAAGTGGGTCTCTTGTAGACAGCATATATATGGGTCCTGTTTTCGTATCCATTCAGCCAGTCTGTGTCTTTTGTTAGAGCATTTAATCCATTTACATTTAAGGTAATTATCAATATATATGTTCCTATTCCCATTTTCTTAATTGTTTTTGGTTTGTTATTATAGGTCTTTTCCTTCTTTGGTGTTTCTTGCCTAGAGAAGTTCCTTTAGCATTTGTTGTAAAGCTGGTTTGGTGGTGCTGAACTCTCTCAGCTTTTGCATGTCTGTAAAGGTTTTAATTTCTTTATCAAATCAGAATGAGATCCTTGCTGGGTAGAGTAATCTTTGTTGCAAGTTTTTCTCCTTCATCACTTTAAATATGTCCTATCAGTCCCTTCTGGCTTGCAGAGTTTCTGCTGAAAGATCAGCAGTTAACCTTGTGGGTATTCCCTTGTGTGTTATTTGTTGTTTTTCCCTTGCTGCTTTTAATATGTTTTCTTTGTATTTAATTTTTGACAGTTTGTTTACTATGTGTCTTGGCATGTTGTACCTTGGGTTTATCCTGTATGGGACTCTCTGTGCTTCCTGGACTTGATTAACTATTTCCTTTACCATATTAGGGAAGTTTTCAACTATAATCTGTGGTTGTTTCCTGTCTTGCTCGTTGTTTGGCATAGGGTGTCCAGCACTGTAGCTTGCTGGTCGTTGAGTGAAGCTGGGTGCTGGTGCTGAGATGGAGATCTCTGGGAGATTTTTGCGGTTTGATATTATGTGGAGCTGGGAGGTCTCTTGTGGACCAGTGTCCTGAAGTTGGCTCTCCTACCTCAGAGGCATAGCACTGACTCCTGGCTGCATCACCAAGAGCCTTTCATCCACGCGGCTCAGAATAAAAGGGAGAAGAAAGAAAGGAAGAAAGAGAGAGAGATAGAGAGAGAAAGAGAGGGAGGGAGTGAGGGAGGGAGAGAGGGAGGGAGGGAGATAGAGAGAGAGAGAGAAAGAAAGAAAGAAAGGAAGAGGATCAAATAAAAAAGTAAGATAAAGTAAAGTTATTAACATAAGTAATTATTAAGAAAAAAAGTTATTAAAAAAAAAAACGGACACATAGAACCCTAGGACAAATGGTGAAAGCAAAGCTATACAGACAAAGTCTCACACAGAAGCATACACATACACACTCACAAAAAGAGGAAAAGGGGAAGAAATAATAAATTTTGCCTCAAAGTCCACCTCCTCAATTGGGATGATTCGTTGTCTATTCAGGTATTCCATAGATGCAGGGTACCTCAAGTTGATTGTGGAACTTTAATCCGCTGCTTCTGAGGCTGCTGGGAGAGATTTCCCTTTCTCTTTGTTCGCACAGCTCCCGGGGCTCAGCTTTGGATTTGGCCCCACCTCTGCGTATAGGTCACTGGAGGGCGTCTGTTCTTTGCTCAGACAGGTCGGGGTTAAAGGAGCAGCTGCTTCGGTGGCTCTGACTCACTCAGGCCGGGGGGAGGGAGGGGCGCGGATGCGGGGTGATCCTGCGGCGGCAGTGGCCAGTGGGACGTTGCAGCAGTCTGACGCGCGCCGTGCGTGCGTTCTCCCGGGGAAGTTGTCCCTGGATCCCGGGACCCTGGCAGTGGCGGGCTGCACAAGCTCCTGGGAGGGGAGATGTGGTTAGTGACCTGTGCTCGCACACAGGCTTCTTGGTGGCGGCAGCAGTAGCCTTAGCGTCTCATGCCCGTCTCTGGGGTCTGCTTTTTTAGCCGCGGCTCGTGTCCGTCTCTAGAGCTCCTTTAAGCAGTGCTCTTAATCCCCTTTCCTCGCGGACCAGGAAACAAAGAGGGAAGAAAAAGTCTCTTGCCTCTTCGGCATCTCCAGACGTTTTCCTGGACTCCCTCCCGGCTAGCCGTGGCGTATTAACCCCTTCAGGCTGTGTTCACGCTGCCAGTCCTCTCCCTGTGCTCCGACCGAAGCCCGAGCCTCAGCTCCCAGCCCCCGCCCGCCCCGGCGGGTGAGCACACAAGCCTCTCGGGCTGGTGAGTGCCGGTCGGCACCGATCCTCTGTGCGGGAATCTCTCCGCTTTGCCCTCCGCACCCCTGTTGCTGCGCTGTCCTCCGCGGCCCCGAAGCTCCCCCGCTCCGCCTCCCGCAGTCTCTGCCTGTGAAGGGGCTCCTAGTGTGTGGAAACGTTTCCTCCTTCACGGCTCGCTCCCACTGGTGCAGGTCCGTCCCTATCCTTTTGTCTCTGTTTATTCTTTTTCCTTTTGCCCTACCCAGGTACGTGTGGATTTCTTTGCCTTTTGGGAGGTCTGAGGTCTTCTGCCAGCATTCAGTATGTGTTCTGTAGGAGTTGTTCCACGTGTAGATGTATTTCTGGTGTATCTGTGGGGAGGAAGGTGATCTCCACGTCTTACTCTTCTGCCATCTTCTCGATTCCCTTGGTTAAAAGTTTTTACAAAAATGAGTTTTGAGTCAATAAAATAAAATAATTGAAGTAATGCAATTAAAAATGAGACAAATAAAAGAAGTCTGATTAAATATGTGGTATACATTAAACATGATTGCCTGAGAAGAATATCTCCTCTGAACATCCCAATAGTTGAGACAAACAAGTAAATAGTATTAATTCCTTAAGTTTGATTGATTAAAAAGATGAAGCTATATGCATTTATATAGTGCATTAAAACAATATGTTTGTTTTGTTAAAAAGAATTCTCTTTGACAAGAAATATTAATGAGCATGAGTTTTAATTAATAAATATTTTATTAAGATGGTAAAATAATAATGCTTTGAAATGTTTCAAGATAAATCGAAAATAATGTAGTTCAGGTGATTAACTTCAACTTTGTTATTGGAAATTTAACTAGATCCAGGGACTAGATGCTCTGTGAAGAGAGCATAATAATTTTGTACCCACAGTATCAGTAATAATGACTATAAAATGGGTATGTAGTAGTTACTTAATAGATATATTTTTGGATAAATAATAAATAATCTACATGAAGCATGACAAACATTTTAATGAATTTTCTCAAATATTAAATATCTCATGGAATTCTGACAATGATTGAATGTCAGATCCTTAAAGATTAAGATATTTGAGAGCAGATACTATTCATTAACTCTATGAAGCCAAGTAAAAATAAATAGATAAGTAACCTTAGGAAAAGTACACCACCATATATTTTAAATGAACTTTAATTTTTTGGAATTTTTAGAATGTATATTTTTGAGATTTATAGAGATATTGCCATCAGTTGTCATACATACCTTGCACCAAATTTTCCCTATTGTTAATATCTTATATTGGTATGGTACATTAGTCATAGTAAAGAATTAATTGATTCATTATCATCGGCTGAAGTCTATACTTTAGTCATAGTTTCTTAGTTTTTATCTAATATCCTTTTCTGTTACAGCATGCCCCATCCAGGATACAGCATGACATTTAGTTGTCAGGTCTATGAAGACTTCTCTTATCTGTGATAGTTTCTCAGACATTCCTGGTTTTTTAATGACCTTGACATTTATTGCGAATAGGTATTTTATCTAATGCTCTTCACTTGGGATTTGTCTGGTGTTCTTCTCATGATTACACTGGGGCTGTGAATTTGGGGGAGAGGAAGAGTGCCGTTTTCTTTACCTCATATCAAGGTTACATGCTATCGGGACATCACTATTGATGTTAACCTTGGTAACCTGGCTGAAGTAGTTTGTCAGGTTTCTCCACAGTAAAATTACTCTTTATTCTTTCCCCCTTTCCATAAGGTACGCTTTCTAAAGAAGTCACTATATGCAGTCCACACGTATAGAGTAGAGAGGTATGTGCTCCCATGCTAAGGGCACAGTATCTACATATGTATTTGGAATTCTGTTGCATGAGAGATTTATCTCTACCCTTCCACTATTTATTTAATCTTTTATTTGTATCAGGGTGGAATCGTGGATGTTTATTTTATGCCTGGGTTATAATCCAGTTCTACTTTAATGATTTATTTGATCTAATTTTTTCCTGCTTTGGCTGTTGGGAGCTCTTTCTGTGGAATTCTCTGTTAAATTCTATATTACTTTTACACACCTCCATCACTGTGTGTAGTTTTTTTTTTCTCTCTCTCTCTCTCTGTCTCTCTCTTTTGAGCATTTCCTTACTTTCTGTCACTATAAGCTACTCCAGGCTCATTTGTGTATCTCCTGCCCTGGTCCTAGAATTAGTCATTTCTCACAGGAGCCCTGGTTCTTTTTATTAAAGAGTGGCATCAGAAGCCAAGGGTCTGGGTGCTGGGTCTGCTTGTTGCTATGAGAGTATCATGATTTCTAGGCCCTCTCAAGTACCAGAACAAGGAAATATATGTGTGAATACTAACCTATGTATACACAGAAATCCATAAATATCTCCATCTGTATACATCTGAACTTAAGTTAAATATGAGTTCATACTGTGGTCTTCAACTCTGTTTGATTACTGCATGGATTATTCTGGTTTCCCCCTTTTGCTTCTCTGTAATCGCTCACTGCTATAGTGAGAAATGTGGCTTTCCCCATCAGTCATCCATTTACTTACTTTTCAATACCAATACAAGCATACATGTATAGCAATATCAGAATTCTTAATCCATAACCTCATGGGACACACCATTATCAGCTAGAGTATGGTGCTGATTGAAAGTTTCTGTTTTTAAATTCACTTATGTCATTCATTTCCAAAGTGCCTTTGGTCAACACATTTTCCCTTGTTCACTTCAGTGACATCATTTCAGACATTTTCAATACAGTTAGATTGTTTTGCCCTATTTTACATTCCTTCCTGGGATCCCTCAGCCTACTAAATTATTTTTTTAATTTGCATACATTAAGGTTTACTCTTTGTACTATAAGGTTTTATTTATTTTGACAGATGGGTAACATCATGTGGCCACAGATAGAATAACATACAGGATAGAGTCATCACTCTAAAACATCCCCTCTGTTTCACCTATTCAAACTTACTCTGACAACCACAAATCCCTGGGAAGTATCAATCTTTTTACTGTCTCTGTAGTTTTGATTTTTCCAAATTTTTATTTAACTGGAATCATATAATATGTAGCCTTTTCAGATTGGCTTCTTTCACTTAGCAATATGCATTTACAGTTGATTCATGGGGTTTTTTTGTGGCTTAATAACTCATCTTTTATTATTCAATAATATTACATTATATTGTTGTGCCACAGCTTGTTTATCCACATATCTATTTATGGAGCTATTGGTGGCTTCCTTTTTAGAGATTATGAATAGAGCTGCTATAAATATTCATGTGTAGCTTTTTGTGTAGGCGTAACATTTCAGATCAGTTGGGTAAGAATCTAGAATCTTGATTGCAAGATCATGTGACAAGAGTACATTTAGCTTTGTAAGAAGCAGCCAAATTGTCTTCCAAAGTCTTGCATTTTACATTTCCTCCAGCAATGAATTGGAGTTCCTGTTGCTCTGCATCCTTGCCAGAAATTTGTTATACCAGTATTTTTTTTTTTTTTTTTTTTTTTTTTTTGCGGTACGCGGGCCTCTCACTGTTGTGGCCTCTCCCGTTGCGGAGCACAAACTCCGGATGCACAGGCTCAGCGTTCATGGCTCACGGGCCCAGCCGCTCCGCGGCATGTGGTATCTTCCCGGACCAGGGCACGAACCCGTGTCCCCTGCATCAGCAGGCGGACTCTCAACCACTGTGCCACCAGGGAAGCCCAGTACCAGTATTTTTTTAACTTCAGTTATTGTAATAGTTGTGTAGTGGTATTTCATTATGGTTTTAATTCAAAATTCTTTAGTAACATATGATGTGGAGCATCTTTTCATATTTTATTTTCCATCTGTATATATTTGGTGAGGTCTCTGACTGCTCTTTTGCCCATTTTTTAAATTGGGCTGCTTGTTTTCTTATTGCTGAGTTATAAAAGTTTTTTACATATTTTGGATCCAAGACGTTTCAAAAATATCTTTGGAAAATGCATTCTCCAAGTCTGTGGCTTTACTTTCAATTCTGATGACAGTATATTTCACAGAGCATAAGTTTGTAATTTTAATGAAATTCAACTTACCAGTTTCTTCTTCCATATGGGTTGTACTTTTGGTGTTGTATCTAAAAACTCATTATCAAACTCAAGGTCATCTAGACTTTCTCCTATGTTTTCTACTAAGAGTTTTGCATTTTTGCATTTTTTTTTTTTTCTTGTGTTATGCGGGCCTCTCACTGTTGCGGCCTCTCCCATTTGCGGAGCACAGGCTCCGGACGCGCAGGCCCAGCGGCCATGGCTCATGGGCCCAGCTGCTCCGCGGCATGTGGGATCCTCCCGAAACGGGGCACAAACCCGCGTCTCCTGCATCGGCAGGCGGACTCTCAAGCACTGCGCCACCAGGGAAGCCCTGCATTTTTGCATTTTAAATTTAGATCTATGATTAATTTTGAGATAGTATTTGTGAGAGGCATAATGTTTATTTGTAAATTTATTCTGTGTTTTGAATATTGATGTCCAATTCATCTGGTAGTATTTGTTGAAAAGACTGTCCTTTCTTTATTGAGTTGCCTGTGCTCCTTTGTCAAAGATCAGTTGCCTATATTTGTGTTGTTTATTTATGAGCTCTTTTTTCTGTTCCAGTGACCAGTGTTACAGTTGTTTCCCCAATGCCATGCCATCCTATCTAACATAGCTTTATACAAAGTCCTGAAATTGGTAATGCAAGCCCTCTAATTTTATTCTTCTTTAGTGTCTTGTTGGCTACTTTGTGTTCTTTGCCTTTGCAGTCTGCTTGTCAATATCCACAAATAAATGAGTGCTGTGATTCTGATTGAGATGGTGCTGAATCTATAGATCAAGTTGGGAGAAATTCATATATAATAATTTCAAGTCTTCCAACCCATAGGCATGAAATATTTCACCAGTTCTTTACACCTTCTTTTTTTCTTTCACTAGAATTTTGTAATTTTGTGTGTATTGATTCTGTATATATTTTGTTAGTTTCACACCCATGTATTTCATTATTTTTGGTGTTACTTTTTTTTTTTTTTAACTTCAGATTCCAGTTGTGCATTGCTGGAAATAGGAAAGCTATCAACTTTTTGAATATTAACTTTATATCCAACAACTTTGCAATACCTGCTTATTAGTTCCAGGAGATTTTTTTTGTCAATTCTTTGGGATTTTTAAAAATCATACTATCTATAAACAGAAAAGTTTTATTTCTTTATTTCCAATCTCTATATATTTTGTTTGCTTTTCTTGTATTAATAGACTAACTAGGTCTTCCAGTAAAATGTAGAGGAGTGGTGAGAGAGATGACATCCTTGTATTGTTTCTGATATTAGGGATAAAGCATCTGGTTTCTCATCATATGTTTGATGTTAGCTGTAGGGATGTAGAAGTTTTATTTCAAGTGGAGGAAATTCTCTTCTACTTGTAGTTTTCTGAGTCTTGTAAAATCATCAATGGGTGATATTTATTTTTTATATTATTAATTCAATGGATTATATTGATCATTATTGCTATAGTGTTGATATACAGCCTTGTATAAGAGGAATAAATTCCACCTGGTCATGGTGTATAATTCTTTTAATCTAGTGTTGAACTCCGTTTCAGTATTGTCTGGAGGATTTTTGCACTTCTTTTCATGAGAGGTGCTGGTTTTCTATTAGCCTTTCTTGTAATGTCTTTATCTTATTTTGGTGTTATGAGAGTAATGCTGGTGTTGCAGAATGAGTTAGTAAGGGGTCGCTTTGCTTTTATTTTTTGGAAAAGATTGTGAGGAATTAGTATCACTTCTTCCTTAAATATTTGGTAGAATTTACCAGTGAAAGCATATGAGTTTGACACTTTCTTTTTTGTAAGGCTATTAATTATTGGTTCAATTTCATGAACAGTTATAAGTCTACTGGGTTTATCTATTTCTCCTTTTATGAGTTTTAGGTGATTGGGTCTTTCAGGGAACTAGTCCATTTCATCAAATTTAGCGTATTTGTGAACGCAGCGTTGTTAATAGTATTCCTTTATCACTCTTTAATGTCCATGAGATCAGTAGTAATGAACTTCTTTCATTTTTGATATTTATTTGTGACTTCCTTACTTATTTTTACTGGATTGCATAAGTAGAGGTTCAAATTTTACTTTCATTCATTTCCTCATCGATTTCCTGATTTCAAATTCATTGATTTCTGCTGTTTTCAAATTATTTCTTTTCTTTAACTTAAAATGGTCTTCTTTCCAAAATTTCCTAAGGTGAATGCTTTAATTATTGATTTCAGATCTTTCTATTTTTCTAAAATATGTACTTCTAAAGCATTAGAACTAATTTCCTATAGAGTTTGACCTTTTATTTTATGTTTCATAAGTTCAAATATGTTTTAAAAGTTTTAACTGAGAATTCTTCTTTGACCCATATACTATTTAGAAATATGTTATTTAATCTTCAAATATTTGGGATTTCCAACTGTCTTTCTATTATTGATTTCTAATTTAACTCCATGTGATGAGAACATACTTTGGTTTCTATTATTTTAATATTTTAAGGTATATTTATAGCCCAGAATGTTTTCTTAGTGAATATTGCATATGAGCTTGAGAAAAATGTGTATTCTTCTGTTTTTGGGTGGAGTATTCTATAAGTGTCAGTTAGATTATTTTTATTGATAATGCTGTTTAGGTCAGCTATATCTTTCTTGATTTTCTGCCCACTTGATCTATGAATTATTAAAAGAGAAAAGCTGAAGTGTCCAACTATAGTGGTGGGTTTGTCTATTTCTCCTTTCATCAGTCTATCAGTTTTGGTCTCACATATTTTAATTCTGTATAGTTATACAGATGCACATTTAAGACTGTTAACATCTTTTGGGAGAATTGACAGATTGACCCATTTATCATTATGCAACACTCCTCTTAATCTTCCATCATTTTTCTTGTTCTCAAATTTGTTTCATCTGAAATTAACATAGCAACTCCAGCTTTCTTTTATTACTGTTAGCATGGTAAGTATTTTGCCATTCCTTTACTTTTAACTAAAAGTAAAATTGTGAGATTTTACAATTAAAGTGGAATTTTTATAAATAAGGTATGATTGGGCCATTTTTATCCACTCTGACAACCTCTGTCTTTAATTAGTATATTTATACCATTCATATTTAGAGATTATCGATATAGTTAAATTAACATCTAAAATGTTTGTTACTGTTTTTTCCTGCATTTTTCTATGTTTCTGACATCTCTTACTTAAATTGAGCCTTTTATATGATTCTGTTTTATTTTCTTTCTTAGTATATCAATATCCTTTTTTTTTTTAAACATCTTTATTGGAATATAATTGCTTTACAATGCTGTGTTAGTTTCTGCTTTATAACAAAGTGAATCAGTTATACATATACATATGTCCCCATATCTCTTCCCTCTTGTGTCTCCCTCCCTCCCACCCTCCCTATCCCACCCCTCTAGGTGGTCACAAAGCACGGAGCTGATCTCCCTGTGCTATGCGGCTGCTTCCCACTAGCTATCTATTTTACGTTTGGTGGTGTATATTTGTTCATGCCACTCTCTCACTTTTTCCCAGCTTACCCTTCAATATCCTTCTTTTTGAACATTTAGGTGGATGTTCTAGAGTCTACAATATACATTTTTGCTAATATAGATTAATCTTCAAATAATACTATACTGCTTCACAATACAGGTACTTTATAACAAAGTATTCACAATTCTTCTGCCTTAGTCCTTATGATTTTGATGCTATCCATTTCACTAATAGATTTTATAAACTCCAACACATTGTTACTATTTCTTTAAGCAAAAACTTATCTTTTGATCAATTAAGAATAAAAAATAAAATTGTATTTTACACTTATTTATTCTCTCATGTTCTTTCTTTCTTTATGTAAATCTTTTTTCCCTTGAAGCAAGAACTAAATATTAAATGAGACTATTTTCTTAAATAACTTTGAAGATCACTTAAATATGAAATATTATAAAGTTATCTTCCTTCTACAGAAAATTTAACCAATGCATCTTTGAATCTTTTACCTTTTATACGTTTATTTATTATTATTAAGAAATATATTCAAATATATTTACGGGAGTCAATTTTTATTCTTCACATAATCAAAAAGTGTTGTTCCGATTTGGTGAAAGCATAGGTTTTATTAAAGGTGTTAAAAAATAGACAGAAGGTGAAATGATGTTTACATCATGAAAGATTAATGGTTAGACCTCAGGACTTTACTTTCTTACACATATCTGTCACAAAGATATGCAGGAATAGAGGTGGTGTTCTCTATGTCTATCACAGCTTTTCTAAGCAAGATGTTCCAGGACTTGTCTATTGTCTGCTCTTCTAAGTAAGAAAATTGTAGCCAGTAAACATTTTATCCTTTGAGTGTTCAGGTGTTTGTGGTTTATCTCTTTTCTACATTTGGGATTTCCAGTTTCACAACCCATTTCTCTCTTCTCCTTGGAATTTAGAGTAATGATCATTAAAAACAATGGCTTGGTTTCTGTATTTGAAAAGAATGGTTTGGATGAAAAAGAATACACGTTAAATTGGGGATGGTTTGGTCTTTTCACTAAGGCATAATTAAATTAAAAGTACCTCTCTTTGTAACCCAAAATATATTTTGGCCCAAGTTTAATTTATTGCCATTCTTTTTTTTTCCCTTATGAATTTTCTCATCAGCAAATTTGAAGACAATCCTGTACTTAACTCTAAAACAACATAAGCCCTCTGTCATGTTCACATCTATATTCTCTTTTTTTGCCAAGCATTCTAAGTAAACATTTGTAAAAACTCTCTCCCTGAGATATGGTGGAATAGTTGGATGGCACACAATGGCTGGAGATCTCTGCTTCTCATTAAATACCTTTGTATATAACACCACTTAGTTTAGTCATTGTTTTTCACGATGTATTTTGTCGTGAATTGTCACCCTCAATATTCTTTTTTTGTTGTTGAATGTCTCCATGGGTCATGAATCGGTTACTAAGTACCAGACAGCCTGACTCCAGTAAAGTAGAAAGCTTTTATAAAAGGATTTCTATTTACTGCAAGGATTTCTATTAGTGTATGATGGCCAAATAAAAAAATGCACTCAGCAACAATAATAGTGTATAAGGTTGTAGCACATTACACTAGACACATATAGAATACTTTTACAAAAACAGTGATTTTTATTTGTTAATATCAATTTGTACATTAATAATATAAAGGAAAATAAACATGCACATCAAACCACTGATTTATAGTTTAGCTAAAATTTAAAACAAGAAAAAGTTAAATAAAGATTATTTTGTCATAAATAGTTATATATTTTCAAATTCTTAACTTTCATAGATCAACCTTATGGATTAATATTAAGCCATTCAGATATTAATTTATGTTTTTATCTGGTTGAAAAGAGCCTGAACGTATAAATATTAGAAAGTTTGGAAATCTATTTCTACTTAATACTTACTGCTCTTAATTCATCATGTGTACACTGTAGCTTCATACACATAGCCTACATTTCCCATTGCCTCAAATAACACTTATTTTTAATTTTTTAACCTATCAGTTCCATGAGGACTCTTAGGAAATATTTAGTTTTATAAGATGGTAGATTCCCAGAAAAACTATTTAATGATCTGAAAAAAATATATAATAAAAATCACGGGAAAACAACACTTTAAGGCTGATTTGGTGTCATATGGTATCATACTATATTGTTACACATATCAATATTTATGTAAGAGGGGAGCTAAATGATTCTATGGCAAAATTCCAATAATAATCATTATCTCTGTACTTTGTTACAGAAAATAGAGGTTGAAAATAGAGGTTAGGATTATAGAAATTAGAGGTTGAAAATAGAGGATTATAGAAATAGAAATAGAGGTTGAAAACCTCTATAGAAATAGAGGTTGAAAATAGAGGTTAGGATTATAGAAATTTACTCTAATATTTTATAATGGTTTGTATTAAATGAATAGCTTAGATATTTTCCCATACCCTTTATCCACTTCTTTCATCTCTTCTCTGGATAAATAATGTATTAGTCTGGGTTCTCCAGAGAAACAGACCAATAGAATGTGTATGTGGGTGTGGGTGTGCGTGCGTGTGTGTGTGTGTGTGTGCGTGTGCATGTGCTGTGTGTGTTCTCAAAACAATGTAAAGTGTAAAGAAAGATTAGCTCAACTTGACTTAGATAATAAAGGACCATTATTGTCTATGTTTTAATGCAACCACTTACCTAAGTTGCTTTTATATATTTGTTATGGAATCGCCTTGTGGGATTATGGAATATGGCAAGTCTGAAACCTGCAGGGTGGGCTGACAGGCTAGAGAACTGCAGTTGAAGTCCAAAAGCAGTCTGCTGCAGATTTCCTTTTGCTGGGGGTGGGGTGAGGGGAGGATAGTCTTTTGTTCTATTCAGGTATTCAACTGATTAGATGAGCCCACACACACACATTATTGAGGGCATTCTGCTTTACTCAGAGTCCATTGATTTAATTGTAAATCTCATCCAAAAACACCCTCACAGAAACATCAAAAATAATATTTGCCCAAATATCTGTTCACCATGGCCTAGACAAGTTGACACATAAAATTAATGATTACAAGTACATTTGTATATTTGTGACTATACAATGAACCAGTGGATTCACCAATTGCCAAAAAAGGGGGGGGGGAATAAACACAGTGTGCTATGATAGGTCTTCTTTTTTCCCAAGTTTTAGAACAGTTAGATCCATCTTTTCTCTCATTTAAAACAAGATGCTTTATATGTTCTTAAAAAAATTTATAAAGTTAAAAGAAAGATGACCTAATTATACTTAGATAATAGTCATTATTGACTAGGTTTTAATGCAGGCACTTACCTAAGTTGCTGTATCACACAAACTCTACATAAATTGTAAAATCTCTTCTCATATAAGCTATATGGTACTATTCCATTTTAGTTCAGAAATGTTTATGATTAAATTTGGTAGAGTTATTTCTCAAATATTTCATTGTCAAGAAAGATAAACAATTTGAGTAAATTTGCAGGATCTGGATATTAGTTTGTTCCAACATATTTGTAATCATTACCACATTAGGGAAAATGGCAATTGATATGAAGTTGAGAATTGATAGTTATGGGGAGCTGTGGATATCTAAATCCTTGTAAATATATCTCTTCTTACATTTTTGTCTTACACTTGTTGCTGAGTGTTGATTAGATGTCTTAATATTTCCATTCTTTAAATAACAAAGAATTAATAGCCTATTGTAATAATTGCTTAAACTGTGCTGTTCAACATCCATGATCACATTTAATTTTCAAAAAGAAAGTGTAAGGCTTGATGTAAGATACAGCAGTTGGAATCACTAGGACACCATTTAAATGGGATATTTTTAAGGCATATTGGAAGTATCTCACCTTCATGGCTAGGAAAGATAAGGGAAGGCATGAAAAAAGTAGATCATCCATTTATATGGCAGTATCTAGTGTAAAACATTTGTGGGAATTGACATACTGTATGTTGGGTAATTGGTGGGGAGAATCTCACAACTTTTCTGAACTATTGAACTAGGCACAGTTTGAAAACAGCAGAAGGCATAGAAATTTAGGGATGACAGTGCTGAGAAAAACATAATATTTATTGGTTTTACCTTATAGCAATGCTGCATGTAATTCCCTGAATTAAATGTAGGACAATATACTCCACATAAAAGAGAAAACCAAAACTAAATGGCACTGTTTGAGGCTTGAACTATAAATAGCTTCAGTTCTTATTGTTGCTTCATTTTTTCTGGCCCTGAGATTGGTGACTAAGGCAGAAGATATATAGTGAATATTATTTCATTTTGCATTATTAGGCTGGTCATTAGAACGTCCTTTGAATTACCAAATGACTTGCAATGCAGAGAGTAGAGAAACCACTATACTAAGTGTGTAGTTAATCAAACTAAGTGTGTAGAAGCCCAGATCGACCAATTGCAAGGTGGTGATCTTTGGGAATTTATGTAATTTAACTAAAATTGGGCTTTCTTCTCTGTAAAATGTAGTTCATAATAATAGGAAGATTAAATTAGATAAGTGTGGGAAATGTTGGTGCTCTGTAGTGTTAGGCTTTTAACAGTATTTATTGAGACCCTATGTTCTAGGAACAGAACATATAGCAATGACTCTATAAACAATAGAGTCAAATTCTCTGCCCCTGGGGAGCTTTCATCTCCTGGGGAGGCATGGGGATAAAAATAAGCAAATAAACAATTAAATGCATAATAAACCCAGTGACAAGAAGTACAATGAACAAAAATAAAGCAGGGTAAGGAAAATGGGCACAGCTGTCTCCAGAACTGTTGTGTGTGTTTTGTAGGTAATTGACTATTTTATGTGGGGTGTTCAGGGAATACTTTAATGATGAGGTGTGGTTTGATGAGATATAGAAACCCAGAGAGGAGAGTGAATAGGATACTCAATAACCAACAAAGAGACCAAGTGCCTGGAATATGGACAGCAAATGAGAGAGCAGGGGATGAGGACAGAGCCACCAAGGGATTAGAGAATCTTGACCTTACAGGTCACTCTTAGGAGCATGGTTCCACTGAGGGCCATGGGCAGCTACTAGAAGCCTTCAACGAAAGACACCATGTGGTGCACACTTGAAGAGGCTCACGCCAACAGCTCTACTGAGAATAGGCTGAAGACAAGAAAGGGCAGACATGCTCCCTAAGCACTCACTGTCATGGTACCACTATCATCATTTAAAATACTATACATTCAACGCTCATTTCTTTTATGTACAGTGAATTAAGGTGATGCCACAGTATAAAATGCCCTCTCATGAAGAGTAAATTAAGCTTTATTTGTGCATTTAGGATATTTCTTCTCTTTGTTCATACATTTTCCCATATTAAAATTTCTGGGCTTCCCTGGTGACGCAGTGGTTGAGAGTCTGCCTGCCGATGCAGGGGACACGGGTTCGTGCCCCGGTCCGGGAGGATCCCACATGCCGCAGAGCGGCTGGACCCGTGAGCCATGGCCGCTGAGCTTGCGCGTCCGGAGCCTGTGCTCCGCAATGGGAGAGGCCACAACAGTGAGAGGCCCACGTACCGCAAAAAAATAAATTAATTAATAAATTTAAAAAAAAATTCTACTTTTAGTAGCAGCTGCAGCAAAGCAGCCAAAACAGTGATAGAAGTTGTAACAACATTTCTATATGATTTTTCATATGTTACTATCAATGTTTCTGTAGATTTCTTATCTCTTCCGGCAAATGAGCTAGATAAAAAGAAATCTTACCAACTCATACTTCTGATTTCATCCATTGTGAACCAACCAAAACAGTACTTCCCTCTTGTTTTCTCTTTGCCACTGTCTATATCCTTACAAAGCAATTATATTTTTCAGGTCCTCTTTTTAGGCCACTGAGATTGTACAAAGACATCAGTGATTTTATATGCAGCAACAATGACTTCTATTCTGTCAAAATATATAGTTATCTATTTGTGTATTAGGAATGGTTAAGATTTTAGACCTAAAACATGTAACTTAGGTCCACTGGCAACAGTGAAAAGTTGTTTACCATTATTAGTATAGTTATTTAGCCAAAGATCAATAAATGCTCAATGATATTTCTATATAGACTTAGTCTTAATCTGTGGCTTTCTAAAAACCATCTCCTGAGAATTTTCACCACCAGAATCAATATTCATGTCTACCCTCATGCTGACTGATTTGTGTTGTGTTACGGATTGCACCCCAGCACCTTAATGCAGCCCATAAAGCAAGTAACCATCCATCAATCCACTAGACGTATTTGGAAAATTTACATTTAATTACTAATAGGAAGCCAGGTGGAAACAAAAGTAATTTGTTCTTTATTGTTATATTTATATAGCCAAATAGTAAAGAAGTAGACTCAAAATCGACTTGATTCACTCACTTCCAGGTGAGTGAATGCATAAGATACTAATATTCTTTACTAAAATACTATAGAAATGTTCGATGTAAAAGCAGCCACAATAGTTGTGATATTTAAAAAATAGTCCACTAATTAGATTCCTCTTGGGCTACAATTTGTACACCATGATTTGTGTATTGTTTTTGTATCTTGGCATGGGTTTACCCAATACATGTGCTCGAATTTCTTCAATATTTTTAAGTAAATTTATATTATGTGTGAAAGAATTAGCAACAAGTTTGAGAACATAAAATAGAACCAGTAAAGAAGCCATACAGTGTTTTATTTTTTAAAATCATTTCCCCCCTCCCTCCTCCTTCTTTCCTTCCTTCATTCCTTCTTTCCTTCCTTCATTCCTTTTCTTTTCTTCTCTCACTCTTTCTTTCTTTCTTTCATGGGAAGGCATGCTATATTACATACGTTTTGTATAATAAGAATGAGAAACAATATTAAGCAAAACTGTTATACGATCTTTATAATTAGAGCTGTTTGGGGATCAAATTCTGTATGATAATAATGGGTTTCTACATAAGTCAATAAAGCATAGAGGGTGTTGTGGTTCAGGAGCTATCATATCTAAACAAACAAATGAAAACAAACACACATGGGTTATCCTGTTAAAGGTCCAGCAATGATAGCATCTCAGAATAACATGCTTCAAGTTTGTTGTACTATCTTGCTGGATGAGTTGCTGGATCCTCAGTGATGAGAATTTGATTGCAGGAATCAAGAGCGTGGCAGTAGATTTGCCCTTCTGTCTTAGTCAGCCTGGATTGCCATAACAAAATATCATAGACTGGGGCTTCCCTGGTGGCGCAGTGGTTGAGAATCTGCCTGCTAATGCACGGGACATGGATTCGAGCCCTGGTCTGAGAGGATCCCAGATGCCGCGGAGCAGCTAGGCCTGTAAGCCACAACTACTGAGCCTGCACGTCTGGAGCCTGTGCTCCGCAACAAGAGAGGCCACAGTAGTGAGAGGCCCACACACTGCGATGAAGAGTGGCCCCCGCTTGCCACAGCTAGAGAAAGCCCTCACACAGAAACGAAGACTCAACACAGCAATAAATAAATAAATAAATAATAAACTCCTACCCCCAACATCTTCTAAAAAAAAAAAAAAACCATAGACTGGGTGGCTTAAACAATAGACATTTATTTTCTCATAATTCTGGATACTGGAAGTCTAAGATCAGGGTGCTAGCATGGTCAGGTTCTGGGGAGACCCTTTTCCTGGCTTGCAGATGGCTGTCTTCTTACTGTGTCCTCACATGGCTTTTCCTAGGTGTGGGTGGGTGGGTGGAGAGAGAGTAAACTTTCTGGTGTCTCTTCTTTCAAGGGCACTAATCTCATCACCAGGCGCTCATCCTCATGACTTCATCTAAACTTAATTATCCTTCAAAGGCAGAATTTGGGGGGGGACACATTCAGTCCATTAACACCCTCTAAAAACTCCCTGTGATTCATTGTTTACTCTTTTGAATCCTGCTGATGCAGACTTTCAGCTCTATTACATAAGGAAAATTAACTAGAAATAACTGAGTCCTAATTAGTAGCTAAAAATCCTGCATCTCTGAACAGTGGTTCTTAGCCAAGCAGCTTTATTTCTCCTTCTCTGGGATACACAGAGAAGAGAATCAAACATCACAAGACAAATAGTTGAAAGGAAATAACAAGATTCTTTAATGAGTACTAACCAGGGTATTGCTTTGTTACATAAATAAATTAAAGGGCTCTCACAAAGAACATAAGATGAATAAAAGAAACGGCAAAGCAAAGAAATTCTAGAAAATGCCTGCTTTCTAAAGTGGACAGTTCCTTTTTGGTGATATTCTTTTAGAAATTAATAGGCTTCCAGGTAAGTCCATCTATTCATTTTATGAGTACAACTGATTTGAGTAAATAGAGATAATTATAGTTTATTATAAGAGAGTACAGCCCCATTTCATTTCAATGAGCTTTAAGCATTTAATGTTCCTTAAAAATTAAAGTGTTTATTGGAATATGAAAATAGCTAAATGGTTGAGTGTATTGATTATACATCTATGGCCAATTCATATTATTTAAGTTATACAAAGCTTTTTTTCATCAGGGCATATAATCCAAACACACTGGCCATTCAAGAGACCATTTCTAACTTCTGCTTCAAAATTGTATGCTAAACATAAGCTTTCACCTTCCTTCCCTCCCAAAATGCTATTTAGCTGAATGAATAAAAGGAAGAGTGAGAAACCCATAAAGGCAATGGAAGTAGGAAAGCATATTGTCAACAGGCTGTCTTCTAATGGCACGCTAGACTGAGCTAGAATTCATCCTGGTGAAGTCTGCAAACCACAGTGGCACAGAGAAGGATGAATGTGGCAGAGAGGGCTCTTCTTCTCAAAAGACCCCCAAGGAAATATGATATTTGTAGATGGCCAGGGCTGAGAATAGGAAAAAGGAAGGGGCCAAAGTTAGAGTAATTAGTTGGATGGATATGGAGAGTCTGGACACAGGATTCCTTCAAAGTCTTCATCCCGTCACTATGTAGTCCCGGGAGTGACCTCATGAAGTGCTCTATAAATAAAGCGGTGATGCTCCTCCACGTCTTCTTACTATATGTCTACACGAGAGAAAAAAGAAAAAGGCTGATTTGAACCTTATCAACAATTATGGTAGAAAACATACAAAGGAAGAGAGAAAGTTTAAGAATAAAATGTATAATAGTTTACAAACCTAGATTAAATCTTTCTTACTTTTTTATTCACATGGCTCTGGCTATTTTCTTTAAGAACATTCTATTGGAGGCTCTGTTTAAATCCCCCTGCCCACTTAACCACACAGCCACAGCCAGGTAGTATAGAATGGAGAGATAGATGTGGAACAGACTTTCAAAACTGAATAGAAATAATTTGCTTGCAATCAAGAAAGCCAATGCTTTATTTATGTCTATGTGACAAATTAAAAATCATCAATCATTTCAAAAATACAAGAGTGAACAGAAAAACCTGTGAACAAAGTAACTGACTTGAGGAGAAGCAGAGATTAAATAGAAAGAAAAAAAATAAAAACCTCAGATTATTTCCTCAGGAGAGTCTGCAGAGAGTTTGAGGTACTGTTGAAATATCAATTGAGATCATTCACCAAAAAAACAGCATAATAGGAAAACAAGAAACATTCTTGAAAAATATCAGCATACTTGATATATGTGGAGTGTTAATTAAACTTGAGGAATGGTTATATCTGGCTTCTCATTTGGTGGGAGTTATAAATATTCTCAGTTTTGTAAGAAAGAAATATTTAAACGTCATTTGAAAATTAAAATTAATTTCTGAAAGAATACAAGTAGTATATAAATCCTTTATATTAGTATTAGAAAATATCATGAAATTTCAATCAGTTCTGAAAAGTAAAGGAAAAAGAAGCAAAAGGTCACAAGAAAGCTTAGCAAATAAGACGTAAAATATAATAGTGAGTAGAGACCAAATGTATCCAAATTATTAAATAGAATAACCTACTATTTTTAAAGATACTTTCATATTATTATTTTTTAAGTTTCATAATTTTCAGATACATATTTATAAAAATGATACAGGTTTTGAACATAGAATGGCATAGTTTTTGAGCAAAGAATGCTAAATGAATAACAATATAAGAAATGGCACACAATCTGTGGCCAAGCCAAATATTGAAAAGATGAATTATGTATTATTTATGCTGCCAGCAGAAAGAACATATATTCTTTATGCTGAAAACAATGCTACATTACTGTTTATTTTTTTAAAAAGTAAATAACTGACTAAAACAATATTATTGGGAGGAACTTCTGAGGCAGGAAGGTATTCTGCATGAAAGCCACAGACGTAATAAGAGCTGCAACACTAAGAGTTTAAATGCCTGACATCTTTGTATGAAGGAGTGTGACTGGTCTCCCACCAAGTACCAGACAGGGTGTGCAAGGTTGTGTAAGGCACTGTCCAAATGTGGACAGCCTGGACAGTGAAAGCCATTATCAAAGGGACCCTGAATGAGTCTGAGAAGCAAAGCCAGCCCTGGATTGTGCTCATGGCAGTGGCTCCCCCAGCCCTTGCCTATTTGCTTATAGCAGTGAAATCTCTTCTCCAGGCCCACTGCCCATAACTTGCTCTCCACTCAGCTTTACACCCCTTAGGCCCTTGGGATTCTTAGTTAACCAAAAGTCAGTCAAAATGGTCCCAAAAGACAATTCAGAAATTTAAGTATTGGAAAATTAACAGTGATGTGTCTTTTTTTGAACACAGAGCTCATAGTAAGTCTACTCAATAATTACAGGTGGAATTCAAGTTTCAGAGTAATGTTTTAATTACATCCTTAATGACCATATCTGCTCAAGTTTTATCTCTGGTATTCACTCCGGTACCCACACCTTGATAGGTAAATTTCTCCTCTCTGAATACGCACTGCCAAAATGTTGAAGATATGTGAGGTGTTTGGAAAAACACTCTTGCAGTAAGGAACAAGAAAACCATTTCTATAATAAGTGTATATCCTTCACTCAAGTTTTTTTCTTCTTTATGACCATACAGTGGATGCATTTGCTATAATTCCAAGTTAAAATTATATCTAGTCATTGTTCCAGCACACACAAACAGTGTTTTATGTGCTTAGTATGTGAGGGACATTATACATCGTGTATTTTCATACATAATTTTGATTCTCATAAAGAATTTGAGGTAGAATATTAGTCTCATTTTTAAGTTGAAGATTCAGGGTATGAGAGGTTAAGGAGATTGACAAGTTCTTACATCTACAAGGTGGCAGAACCTGAATTTGAACATATTTCAGTCTGCTGTCAAATGTGTGCTCCTAACCACCTTATTATATTGCTTTGCAAATTCTACTGTGAAAGGAGATTTGAGCTAAGCAAATTCTGCACCATGCAGCCTTCCCCTTTAGGGATGTTGCCCACATGCTTACGTTACTCAGAGGGGCACTGGCTGACACAAGGTAAAGCAGATGGTGTAACTGTGCAATTAACTTTCTTCTGCTTTACCCTTCCTACTTTTTCCTTTTGCATTGACCAAGAAAAACACAACAGCTTTTTGACGAAAATGCCTTCTCTTTGAGGGACAATCTGAGGAAAAAAATGAGAAAGGAAAGATTAGCAAATGTAAAGTCTTTGATTTTTTTTTATACTGTTTACTTGTATAATTTTTTTCAATTAAAAAAATTTAAGAAAGTTCCTTTGTATACATAGTAGTTCACCACCTCCAGGTCTTAGGAAATAGGTTCTCAGTGTTTCAAGTATTTATAGATCTGCAAAACTAAAGTCCAGGTTAATATTTTATATAGTTTCTCACTGCAGCAAATTTTGGTGTGATGACATTAAATAACAGGAATTCTTTATATGAAGAGGCAACAGGCTCAATGGTTAGAAAGTTTCTCCACAGTGGTGAGGAATTTAGCATACTTATTTGTGTGAGAATAAGATATATTTAATTACTTCTAAATTAAGATGGTATTTTATTTTTGTGAAATTATCTATAATGAAATTCCTTTTGTAGTAAAATAGAATGGAATTCCTTAAATGTTTAGAGAATGGCAAGAAACCAATTACAATTCCCTGTGAATGGAAAATTGAACTTGCACTTTCATGAAACTGTTGAAAATAAAACCATTAATAGAATAATACTTTAGTTTCATGACAGGCTTTCATCATTTTCACTGAATAAGAACTAGGCTAACAAAATATTATGGGAATATTGATTCAGTTGGATTAAAAGAGCTAAAATAAAAACTGCCAGCAAATATTTTTCTTAGGTAAGGACTGATAGTAATCTTTACCATTAATCATATAATTTTGCCTTCTATTAGTTTTGGTAGTAACACCAGTAAAGCCAAGCATCTGTAGTTCTACCAATTAGTAAACCCTCATAGTATGTCCGTTCTTACAGTCATGTGACATAGGAAATGCAATGAATATGGACTAGGTCTCTGCCAAGTGACCTAGGAATTCTTTCTATTTCCAAAAATAATGTAAAACATGTCCTTTTGTGAATGGTGATATCTAAACTGCATTTGTGGAATCTTTTGTTAATGCCTTCATTATTTTTGGAGCACATATCTCAAGATATGTAATCACCCTCTAAACTTCTTAACTCCTTCTCTAAGAAGAATGATGTAGGAAAGGTAAGGGGAAACTAAGTCTGACCCAGATCAAGGGCATGATGATTTTTAAAATATTTATTTTATCCTTTTTTAATTTTTCAGCATGTCAATTTCCTTCTAAGTCAATTGAAGTTCTAATAAAATATATACAACAGATATATAGCATCAA
Source organism: Lipotes vexillifer (assembly GCF_000442215.2). Taxonomy (NCBI): domain Eukaryota; kingdom Metazoa; phylum Chordata; class Mammalia; order Artiodactyla; family Lipotidae; genus Lipotes; species Lipotes vexillifer. The sequence goes on from NW_006792522.1 coordinate 81,201, forward strand.
ACTAAGAGAAACCTAAGTGCATAGTTTTAATTATATAATAGAAAAAAATATATGACTCATTTTTTTTCCTGAGGTCAAAAAAATACATATGATTCTTTTTTCTTTTTTTTTTCATAATTTTAAAAATACACTATTTTTAAAATTATGCAGCAAAGCAGTGACTAAGTGCTTTGTGGGAAGATAAAAGCTATTTATCCGTAAATTAAGATTGAGAAGGTCAACTTCTATAAGAAGAGTTTGTAGACATGCAAATAAAATTTCTTAAAAATATGTACTAATAAATATTTTTGCTATTAGCTGATGTAATTTCCAACATTTTTAAGGGATTATATAGTGTACTATGTGTCATTCTGCACTCTACTAATACCCACACAAACCATACACATATATACACACAAAGTATAATTTTAAACATGTAATACATATATCTATACATTTTTATGGCAAGATTATTCAAGTTAAACTTAATATTATTACATTATAATTAGATTTAGATATTTAGATAAATATTCATTATATTTAGATTCATGTGTACTAAAAGTAAATGTATAATTTTGTGGGGCTGTGGATTTACTTATTTGCATCTGGTTTGTTTAAATGGAAATACAAAACAAGGGTAAATCTTCAGCATCAATGTAGTCTTTCTTTAAGATCACTCTTAATAAAGGTTAGAAAAATCGTTAGTTTATGTTGAAGTTAGAAACTGTGGTGGAACAGATCAAGTTTTAGTCTAGAAACCTTGTCTTAGTTCTAAGATAATCTTTAAATTCTTTTGTGAGAGTGGGTACCTTGCTTAGCCTTTTAAACCTTACATTTTACATCTTTAAGATCAGAGTGCCTGGGGTAGTTTCCTTGTAATATCTTTATGTTTTCAAATTAGTTTAAAATAATAGAATAATAATAGCAATAATTAGTTATAGTTAACTATAAATAATGGTTATAATTTCTAGAGAACTCATTCTGTGTCAGGCACTATCTAAGAATTTACATGTATACTTAATATAAAGCTCGGATCAACTCTGTGAGATGAGAAATATTATCCCCATTTCACAGGTCAGGAAACTAAGGAACAGTGAGGTCCAAAGTTGCACCATTGGTAACTATTGAACCAGAAAACAGTGATTGATAAAAGTAGAAACTTTTCAAAATTTCTTCAACTTTATCAATCTCTAAAATCTAAAATATGCATGAATACACACAAATTCATAACAAATGTATATTTGTCATATAAACATATATACACATGTAAATTATATCTATACTAAAATTTAATGAGTTATTAAGCTTAACAGCAATGAGTATTTTCAAAAATATTAAATTTAAACATTTAATAAAAACAAAATAAAATTAAAAAATTTGAATATTGTATATTCTTAAATGCTTTCTGAGAGAGAACCTCAAAATTGTTGACCATGGATAGTAAATAAAACCACCTCATTTTACTGCCATTACCTTCAATAATTTTGTGATTTAAGACACTTTATTACCTTTGAACTAAGCTATGAAATATTGAAATTTTTAAGATAATGAATTTAGACAGGGTGATATTTAATTCTGAATAAAATTAAATGGTAATTTACTAAAAGATTCCTATTGCCCCAAAATCTGCTAATGGTCTCAACATCAAGCAAAACAGTGAGCTTTGCCAGAATTTCCAGTCTTCCACCATATTTTAAAAATGGTTAGAATTATTATCACAAAATTTCCATAATTATTTTAGTAGATATAACAAATAGTGAGCATATTTATTTCAAATCGCTTTAAAAATAGCAATTTTAGGGGCTTCCCTGGTGGCGCAGTGGTTGAGAGTCCGCCTGCCGATGCAGGGGACACGGGTTCGTGTCCCGGTCCGGGAAGATCCCACATGCCGCGGAGCGGCTGGGCCCGTGAGCCATGGCCTGAGCCTGCGCGTCCGGAGCCTGTGCTCCGCAACAGGAGAGGCCACAACAGTGAGAGGCCCGCGTACCGCAAAACAACAACAACAAAATAGCAATTTTAAAAACTATATGCAAACAAAACCAAAGCAAACTAACAAAATTCATCCATATATTTCACCATCACATGCTCACATTCTTTAGAGGTATGATACAGAGACTTTCATTCATGTATATTTAGATTTGCTTAGATTCTTTGCATTACAAAAATGGTATTGAACCCTTTACAAAAAGGTAGAAAGAATATTTTCCCAACAAATAACATTTTTTTTAGAATTCTACACCTTAAATAACTTACAGTTAATTAACAACATTATACATTTGAAATTCTAAGCAAAATTTGCAATTAGAGTTTGTAACTAGCAATTGTAATTAGCATTTAGGATAATTAAATGTAATACATTAAATTTAAATCTTGATATAGTTCTAGGTATAGATATAAAAGCTATCTGAAAATACGGATTTTCTCTTTATCTCTGCTTATGCTCTTGGACAGTAAATTCCTGTTGAATGATAAATGAATGAAAACCATTCCTAACCTTGTATTAAGCACAATTCTTTCTGCCAGTTAAATGTTTTTGCTCTAAAATTAATGAACTTATATATAAGTAGACATAAACATATCTATACCTTTCCCT
>NW_006792522.1:83810-96037 GCF_000442215.2 Lipotes vexillifer
TATCCCTTCCCCTACGTCTACACCTATACCTGTCATATCTATACCTATATACTTGTTATATATCTGTTCCTATTCCTATACCTACTGAAAGTCTTCAACACCACACTCTTTGTTTTCATGTTTTCTGTATCCTCAGTGGTAATACATACATATCTGTTCAATGGTAAATAAATGCATATGGAGGAAATTACTTAATTCCTTATCTTAATTAAACTTCCCAATCAAATTTTCAGTCTTCCATAAAACTATCAAAAAGAACCCAAAGACTTCTCTGGAATTAAGTTCTATTTGAAGTCTGGCCTTCAATACAATTATGAGATGATTTTCATATAATGGATATAATGATCCATTGCTTTCTGGAGCCGGTGGGGAGGCTTATTTGCTTCCTTGAAAATTTCCATCTATGACAAGGGAGCTTGTTAGTGCAAAGTTCTTTTCCGTTTTTGTTCCCTTCACTTCCCTGTGCTGTAGTGTTTTGCTGGAGTAATTTCGCTGATTTGGGATTTAGAAAAGAGACAGCAGGATCTGGAGTGTAGCCCTTTCCTTTCCCCTCTCATTTGGTAGTTCATTGCTCTCCTCTTCCTCTCTGCCCCTTCATGCCTCAAATTTTTCAGCTGTAAGCCATGTAACTGTAGTAGAGACCTCTGTCCTAATGCATAACTGACTATGAGAAGATGGGAAGTCTGTCTCAATCCCAGATTCAGTTTTTGGAAACCTAATTTCTTCAGATATGAGCCAGGATCTCCAGTGTCAGCTTGTTCCCCAACAAAGACACGCTTATGTCTGCTAAGCCTTAGAGCTTTGCCTAATTTCTCAAGTAGTTCAGCACTTGGGCAAAGAATAAAAACAATGACAAGGCAATGATAATTTTAGCTGGAACACATGTGCCAGTCACTGTTCTAAACATACCATATATATAAATTCAGGTGTATCACACATCACCCTTGTCAGTTAGGTCCTATTATTTGCTCTAAGACCTCAGAGCTGGTAACTGGCAAAGACTTGTTTCAGACCCCACAGTTTGCTCTAAACTTTGCTACACCATCTGTTATACCCCTAAATCCTCCTATCCAGAGATAATTTCAAAGACAAAACAACCCACAAAATTTTCATTGTGAATCAACCCAACTTTGATTTTATTTTTCATCTCATAAAACTGAAGGAAAATGAATTCAGTTCTAAAGTCAATGAAACTGATTTGACTTTTTCTCTCTTTGTCAAAAATTTAACATAGGCCTTTTATTTTCTGTTGAAATTCTTATTTTCTTGACATAAGTGTATCAAGCTCTTAAATTAATTTATGGATATATTTATGCATTTAAATAACTATGCTTTCAATAAATATTTTTTTGCATTATACAGTGATTGAATAGTGACCAATATTAGTAAGATTTCTATAAGTGTTGAATTAATTTTAGGAAACAAATTTATTTAGTACATAAATACATCTAAGAATAAGTAAACCAAAGTTGATGGATTAAATTTAAAAGTACTTAGAAGTACACCTAAAGTAAATGGATTTTAAAAATTGATTGCATACATAATATGTGTGTACTGACAAACACTAATAGGGGAAATAAAAGAAAATATACACTTTACAAAAACTTAAACCTGGACAAAGGAAAATCATGAATAAGAATAGCAATTAGAGTAGAGGGGAACTAAAATTATACGTATCATATGGCAGATATAGATGGATTTTATAGAAATGATGTCCAGAGAATAATTAGTGGATAATTATTTACTGGCTAACTACAATATATAAAGCTAATTTATAAAACAGTAGTCAATTCTGCAGCACACAGAATATAGACATCATGGAAAAGGTAAATAATAACTGTAGCTGAGAAAAATTAAATTAATGGTCAATAATTTGCTTTCAGTTATGTCAGTTGTAAGAATTCATTCCATTTCATTCCCATTCATTCCATCAAGTTTCCTTAAAATCCAGAAGACATCCATTATTAATACATTGCTCTAATTTCTTCTTATCCTGAAAAGGCAGAGATTGTCGTATTTTAACGCTGAATTGAGAGGGTGCCAGCTCCTAGCACCTTTTGCATGATGGCACAGGAGCCTGCCCTCAAAGTGCCACATAAGATAAAGAAAAAAATTCTCTCTGACTTGCCAGGGCTCAAATGTTCATTTGAGCTCACATTTAGTCTTCTTTATAGTCTGCTGATATTTCATAATAGCTAAATTTTACATTTAAGATATTTTATATTATCTTGTATTGTGAATATGTTATAAAATTCAATATTTTCAGATTGTCAATATGCATATTTCCAAGAATAAGAATGATACAGGAAAGAGAGTCAATTGTAACTTCAGGTTCCCAAGTTCCAAATTGTAAATACACATGTTATTATGGAACTGCAATGAATTTTCAAAAAATCATATATATATACATACATATATATATGTATGTATATATATATATATATATATATATATGTATATACACACACACACACACACAATATACCCAATACAACATATTTATATCCAGGCTGCATTTCCAATTTTATTATTTTTCCTCATCCTATAGTTGTATAGTCAGAACATCAAATAAAGTATTGGAGAAGGGCATTTTTGCAGTGGTCTTTGCAACATTCTAGTTACAGTTTGTATTCCATAAAATATTCTTGTAAAGATAGAAAGCAGTTACAGTGAAATTTAAAAGGTACAACTTTTCCTATCCTTTTCCATGGCTGTATTTCGTAACCTTTCACAAATAACCAATTACAACTTTATATAGACAGCAGGATGAAAAAATATATATTTATTGCCTTAAGTTAAAATTTATCTTCTAAATAAACCACTCCTAAAAGACATAGTGCTTTATTTTTGAAAAACATCTTTATTGGAGTATAATTGTTTTACAGTGATGTGTCAGTTTCTGCTTTATAACAAAGTGAATCAGCTATACATATACATATATCCCATATCTCTTCCCTCTTGCGTCTCCCTCCCACCCTCCCTATCCCACCCCTCTAGTTGGTAACAAAGCACAGAGCTGATATCCCAGTGCTATGCGGCTTCTTCACACTAGCTATCTGTTTTACAACTGGTAGTGTATATATGTCCATGCCACTCTCTCACTTCGTCCCAGCTTACCCTTCCCCTCCCCGTGTCCTCAAGTCCATTCTCTACTTCTGCGTCTTTATTCCTGTCCTGCCTCTAGGTTCTTCAGGATCTTTTTTTTTTTTTTTTTAGATTCCATATATATGTGTTAGTATAGAGTATTTGTTTTTCTCTTTCTGACTTACTTCACTCTGTATGACAGACTTTAGGTCCATCCACCTCACTACAAATAATACAGTTTTGTTTCTTTTAATGGCTGAGTAATATTCCATTGTATATGCGTGCCACATCTTCTTTATCCATTCACCTGTCGATGGACATTTAGGTTGCTTCCATGTCCCAGCTATTGTAAATAGAGCTACAGTGAACATTGTGGTACATGACTCTTTTTGAATTATGGTTTTCTCAGGGTAATGTCTCATGATCCTTTGTATTTCTGCAGTGTCAGCTGTTATTTCTCCTTTTTCATTTCTAATTCTGTTAATTTGAGTCTTCTCCCGTTTTTTCTTGGTGAGTCTGGCTAGTGGTTTATCAATTTTGTTTATCGTCTCAAAGAATCAGCCTTTAGTTTTATTGATCTTAGCTATTGTTTCCTTCATTTCTTTTTTGTTTATTTCTGATCTGATCTTTATGATTTCTTTCCTTCTGCTAACTTTGGGGGATTTTTTTGGTTGTTCTTCTTTCTCTAATTGCTTTAGGTTAGGTTTATTTGAGATGTTTCTTGTTTCTTGAGGTAAGATTGTATTGCTATAAACTTCCCTCTTAGGACTGCTTTTGCTGCATCCCATAGGTTTTGGGTCGTTGTGTTTTCATTGTCACTTGTTTCTAGGTATTTTTTGATTTCCTCTTTTATTTCTTCAATGATCTCATGGTTATTTAGTAGTGTACTATTTAGCCTCCATGTATTTGTATTCTTTTACAGATGTTTTTTCCTGTAATTGATATCTAGTCTCATAGTGTTGTGCTTGGAAAAGATACTTGATACAATTTCAGTTTTCTTAAATTTACCAAGGCTTGATGTGTGACCCAAGATATGATCTATCCTGGAGAATGTTCCATGAGCACTTGAGAAGAAAGAGTATTCTGTTGTTTTTGGATAGAGTGTCCTATAAATATCAATTAAGTCCATCTTGTTTAATGTATCATTTAAAGCTTGTGTTTCCTTATTTATTTTCATTTTGGTTGATCTGTCCATTGGTGAAAGTGGGGTGTTGAAGTCCCCTACTATGATTGTGTTACTGTTGATTTCCCCTTTTATAGCTCTTAGCATTGCCTTATGTATTGTGGTGCTGCTATGTTGGGTGCATATATATTTATAATTGTTATATCTTCTTCTTAGATTGATCCCTTGATCATTATTTCATGTCCTTCCTTTTCTCTGGTAACATTCTTTATTTTAAAGTCTATTTTATCTGATTATTGTTACTCCCACTTTCTTTTGATTTCCATATGCATGGAATATCTTTTTCCATAACCTCAGTTTCAGTCTGTATGTGTCCCTAGGTCTGAAGTTGGTCTCTTGTAGACAGCATATATACGGGTCTTGTTTTTGTATCCATTCAGCTAGTCTGTGTCTTTTGGTTGGAGCATTTAATCCATTTACATTTACATTTAAGTAGTTAATTTTCTTAACTGTTTTGGGTTTGTTCTTGTAGGTCCCTTCCTTCTCTTGTGTTTCCTGCCTAGAGAAGTTCCTTTAGCATTTGTTGTAAAGCTGGTTTGGTGGTGCTGGACTCAGCTTTTGCTTGTCTGTAAAGGTTTTAATTTCTCCTTCAAATCTGAATGAGATCCTTGCTGGTAGAGTAATCTTGGTGGTAGGCTTTTCCCTTTCATCAGTTTAAATATGTCCTGCTGCTCCCTTCTGGCTTTCAGACTTTCTGCTGAAAGATCAGCTCTTAACCTTGTGGATATTCCCTTGTATGTTATTTGTTGTTTTTTCCTTGCTGCTTTTAATGTTTTTTCTTTTTATTTAATTTTTGATAGTTTGATTAATACGTGTCTTGGCATGTTTCTCCTTAGATTTATCCTGTATGGGACTCTCTGCGCTTCCTGGACTTGACTGACTATTTCCTTTCCCATATTAGGGAAGTTTTCAACTATAATCTCTTCAAATATTTTCTCAGTCCCTTTCTTTTTCTCTTCTTCTTCTGGGACCCCTATAATTCAAATGTTGGTGTGTTTAATATTGTCCCAGAGGTCTCTGAGACTGTAGTCAATTCCTTTCATTCTTTTTTCTTTATTCTGCTCTGTGGTGATTATTTCCACTATCTTATCTTCCGGGTTACTTATCTGTTCTTCTGCCTCAGTTATTCTGCTGTTGATTCCTTCTAGAGAATTTTTAATTTCATTTATTGTGTTGTTCATCATTGTTTGTTTGCTCTTTAGTTCTTCTAGGTCCTTGTTAAACGTTTCTGGTATTTTCTCCATTCTATTTCCAAGATTTTGGATCATCTTTACTATCTTTACTCTGAATCGTTATTCAGGTAGACTGCCTATTTCCTCTTCATTGGTCTGGTGCATTTTTGCCTTGCTCCTTCATCTTCTGTGTGTTTCTCTGTCTTCTCATTTTGCTTAATTTACTGTGTTTGGGGTCTCCTTTTTGCAGGCTACATGTTCGTAGCTCCCATTTTTGGTGTCTGCCCTCAGTGGCTAATGTTGGTTCAGTGGGTTGTGTAGGCTTCCTGGTGAAGGGGACTGGTGCCTGTGTTCTGGTGGATGAGGCTAGATCTTGTCTTTCTGGTGGGCAGGACCATGTCTGGTGGTGTGATTTGGGGTGTCTGTGAACTTACTGTGATTTTAGGCAGCCTCTTGGCTAATGGGTGGGGTTGTATTCCTGTCTTGCTAGTTGTTTGTCATGAGTTGTCAAGCACGGTAGCTTGCTTGTTGTTGAGTGGAGCTGAGTCTTAGCATTGAGGCAGAGATCTCTGGGAGAACTCTCACCAATTGATATTACAAGGGGCCAGGAGGTCTCTGTTGGATGAATGTCTTGAACTCGGCTCTCCCACCTCAGAGTCTCAGGCCTGACACCTGACCAGAGCACCAAGACCCTGTCAGCCACACGGCTCAGAAGAAAAGGGGGAGAATAAATGGAAGAAAGAAAAATAAATAAAATAAAATAAAATCATTAAAATAAAAAATAAAAAAGAATTATTAAAAATAAAATAAATTAAAAAGTAATTTAAAAAAAAGAAAGACGAGAGCAGCCACCGAAAAACAAATCCACGATTGATAACAAGTGCTAAAAACTATACTAAAATGGAAAAAAAAAAGGGACAGACAGAACGCTAGGACAAATGGTAATAGTAAGGCTATACAGACAAAATCACACAAAGCAGCATACAGACTCACAAAAAGAGAAAAAGGAAAAAAAATATATATATATATAAAAGGAAGAGAGCAATGAAATAAATAAACAAATCTACCGATGATAATAAATTCTAAATACTAAACTAAGATAAACATAAGACCAGAAACAAATTAGATGCAGAAAGCAAACCCCAAGTCTACAGTTGCTCCCAAAGTCCACTGCCTCAATTTTGGGATGATTCATTGTCTATTCAGGTATTCCAGAGATGCAGGGTACATCAAGTTGATTGTGGAGATTTAATCTGCTGTTCCTGAGGCTGCTGGGAGAGATTTTCCTTTCTCTTCTTTGTTCGCACAGCTCCTGGGATTCAGCTTTGGATTTGGCCCTGGCTCTGTGTGTAGGTTTCCTGAGGGCGTCTTTTGGGAAGTCTGAGGTCTTCTGCTAGCGTTCAGTAGGTGTTCTGTAGGAGTTGTTCTGCATGAAGATGTATTTCTGATGTATTTGTGGGGAGGAAGGTGATCTCCACGTCTTACTCCTCTGCCATCTTGAAGTTCTCCTGCCTTCTTTGCTGAGAGCCTTTCATTACGTTCCCCTTCTAGGAGTCGTGAACTTCAGAACCTTTGCCTCCAACATCCATTCTCTTTAACTCTCAGACATAGTGCTTTGATCTTATTGAATTATATGCATTTAAATGTAGACTCTGAGTAGCAGCCAAAGCTTTGTGGGAAATCTTTCCACTAATAAACAAACAGTAGCCTGAAAGCTCAGTCAACTACAGTAGCTTTTTTTGTTTTGTTTTGTTTTTTTCTCTAAGGTGAGGTTTTAATAGATACTTTTCAGTATATTGATTTTAGATAACAATGCCTTTATTTCAGAGTGTTAACATGATGTAGTCAAAGAAAGACAGAAGTAATAATTTAAAAATTTTGGCAAAATCACAACATAAATTATTTAGCCTCAGAACTCCTATTTAATTTTGTTGGATTTTTCCCCCCTGAACAATGTAAATCATCCACCAAATGAGAATGTTCTCTTTCTTTTTCTTTTCTTCTTCTATCATTACAGTTTATTTTAATCCAGCTGTTCATGTCTTCCTGTGGGACAAACAATAACCAACAATTAAACGTAGGTGTTTTGAGAAAAGAGTACCCCTGTTCTTCCTAATGACTTGAGGGAAAAAGAAAGAAAGGAGAAAAAAATGAAACCTAAATATACTGCCTGCATAGTGAAGTATGAGATCTTTCCCTGGGCATAAAAATTAGGGTCTGCTTTCTATTAAGGATGTGATTCACTTGGATAAGTAAAAGGGGTCTTCTTGTTAATTTGTTTTATAAGGAGAAAATTAAACAATAGTAATGGAAAAGTATATGTATTCAGTTAAAGAAAGGAAGGAAAGAAGGAAGAGGAAAGGAGGAAGAGAGAAGGGAGGGAGGGAGAGAGAGGGGCAAGAAAGGGGAGGGAGTGGGGAAAGAAAGAAGGAAGGGAAAGAAAAAGAGAGAGGAAGAAAGAAAGAAACAGAAAAGAAGGAAGGAAAGGAAGGAAGGAAGAGGAGGGAGGGAGGGAAGGAAGGAGGGAGGGAAGGAAAGAGAAAAAAATACACTCGCATGTATAAAAATAATTGGGCCTAAATATTTTAACCTCTACAATGCAAAACAATTCTGCTCTCATACTAACCAACCCCAAACAGAAGAGCTTCTTCTTACACAGTAATTTTTTGATTGAGAAGTTAAAAATATTTTATGCCAATTATTATCTATTATAATAAAAATGTTTCCTTTTTTATTTCATTTTTATTCATCTATATGCAAGCAGTAGATGAATATGACATATTCATGTATCTACATTGAACACAATTTTATAATTACCCAAGTAGATAACTTAACACATACTCTTGAAACATCAAGTTAAAAAAAGGTCAACCTAACCCACATTTTAAATTTCCTCAAAAAGTTGTTATTTACTTATTCAGAATAATCAAGTGAACTGATAAAATTAACTTCACAACACAAAATGTTATATATGAATTTGCTTTTTAGTGAAAACAGACAAACATAACATATTACAAAGACAGGGAAAATAGAGCGTTGTAAAATACCATGGCCTTGCTTGCCCAATTTAGCTTTACTACTGCCTAAACCTAGAGTTAAGACAGAGTTAAATGGGATTTCTTAACAATATATTCATTGAGAATCCGTAAAACTGCTTGTGCGTTAATGGATACTGGATGACAGAGAGCATTACTGATGTATGCAGGTTTTGAATAATTCTTAAAATTGGTGAATCCATTTGTTGCAATCAGTTATGCCACAGAATTCAGCTCAATCGTCTATCTCTTAATTTCTTTGCCCATTTTTATACCTATTGTGTATAGTCGATATAATTAGAGTTTTAATGTTTGGTAGTGAAAGTCTTGTATTATTACTAATCTATCTCAAAAATTGTCTTGTATATATATTGTTTCTTAGTAACTTAAGAAACACAGATTCTAAAATGTTTCTATTTTTTAAATTTAAACAAATTATACTTTACTGTGTTTTTGTTTCTATAATGAGAATCATTTCTTTTTCTAATTATTAATATTTCTTTAATTTTCCCAGTACTATTTTATAAATCATTTAAACTAAGAGGTAGAATGTAATCACAAAAATTTACAAGTTGTAATCAGACTAATATGAGTTCATATATCAATTTTACTATTTATTTTTTTATTGGAGTATAGTTGATTTACAATGTTGTGTTAGTTTCTGCTGTACAGCAAAATGAATCAGTTATACAATGTTCTCTTATTTCTTCTCTGACACAGAAGGTACAATCCATCAGTGTCCTCTTCAAGGTGGTGTCTTTAAGAAACAAGCTAAAGTCCTGCTGCTGCAACTCCTCTTATAGCTGAAAATTTTTCACCATCTTTCTTCTCCCTTTCGTATTCTAGATTTCTCTTACCCTTGGGCAGCACTTTGATCAGGCAACTGTGCTTATATGGTGAGATGACTACTATGGTCTGAATGTTTTGTTTCCCCCAAATTCATATATTGAAACCTAATGACCAATGAGATGGTTTTGGAGGTGGGGCCTTTAGGAGGTGATTAGGTTATGAGAATGGAGTCTTGATCAGTGGAATTAATGCCTGTATAAAGGAGACCCTAGATAGCTCCTTTGCTCCTTCTACCATGTGAGAACCCAGTGAAACCAGAGGTGGGCCCTCACTGGACACTAAATCTGCTGGTACCTCAATCTTGGACTTCCCAGCCTCCAGAATTGTGAGAGATAAACTTCTGTTGTGTATAAATTACACAGTCTGTGGTATTTTGTTATGGCTGTGCAAACGGGCTAAGTCAGGGACTCACAGATCCACGCTCCAGGCATCTGAGTCTTAGTTGTTTTTCCTTTCTTATCACAATTATTTTCTATTGTCACAGGACATATATACACCATGCTAACAGGTGTCCAGTGAATTCCATAGGTTCCATATACTTTTCTTTCTGCTTTGATTTTATAGTGGCAATTATATTTTCTCATGGTAATCAGGATCTATTACCACTGACAGCAAATTAACTCCTTCCTTTGCCCCCTGATCCATAGCCTAAAGAGCATAAAGTGACCAGTGGGGAGTGGCAGCTCCAATTCATTGGGATGCTTGCTGTGTCCCCTGTGTCCTCTCTGTTCTCCATGAGCTAGGACCGTTAACCCAGTTTTCAAGATGGAATGAATAATTTATTATCATGCATGTAGATTATTGGTAATGATGGTGAGAGAGGAGCCATTTTTATTTTCACCTTTTCTTCTGATCCCATGTTTTGTAGGTATTAAGTATATAGTAAAACATAGTGGAATATTGCTTAATTTGTTGAGTTGAAGATGACATTGTTTATAAGAGGCTTATTTTTTCATTGTTTTATTTATTTACTGAAGTATAGATGATTTACAATGTTGTATTGGTTTCTGGTGTATGGCAAAGTGATTCAGTTATACATATTAAGAGGCTTATTTTTTATAATTGCCAAATGAACTATTACACAGCATTTTCAAATCATGCAGATTTTCATAAGTCATTTTGTACCTCCTGAATGAGCTTTTTAAAACTAACCATATTTCATGAAATCTAAGACAAAGCATTATTTTATATAACATCAGGGGAAACACCTTGCAAATATAAATTTAATATTCATTATAAATGACATCCTTATTCCAAATACAATATAAAGTGAAAAAATATGACTCTAACAACTGATAATATAAAATAAAGTGGGAAGGGGAATGATAACACCTAATGCTGAGGGAGAAGTATTTTAATGCACTAAGTAGAAATGTGAAGGATTTCCCACCTTCTTGAGAAATCGAACAATCAGTGTCTATTAAAGTGTAAGTGCTCATGCTCTTAGGCACAACATTTTCAGTCCTGGGGCTATACTAGATCAAAATAGAAATTATACTTGAAAAACTTTATAGTAGATAATATTTACCATAGAGCTGCTTATAGTACCAAAACTATCCACAACATGAATGCCTAACACATTTGAGTTTCTGAATAAGTTGTAACCATACAAACAATAAAATAAATGTTAAGGCAATAAAAAGAATTAATTAAAATAATAAAAACATAATTACATACAATGAAAAATTGGAAGAGAAAACTTATATAGCATGAACCAGTTTTTATTAAACAATAAAAAATCCTCCGTGTATATTTTGTGTATTACTTCATTAGTATGGAGAAAAGTTTGGAGTAACGTATGTGTATAGGCTATGTGAGGGAAAAAAAGATGGAATAGGTAAATAGGAAAAAGATACTAGAGCATTTTTTGATAATCACAGATTATTGGAAAATAATAAATACACAGTTCTACCTATGAACATTTTATAAGATATGTGAATATTGATTTTGCATTTTACGAAGACTAAAAATATTATACCGGTGAAAACATTCACTTGATCTCTTTATATATCTGAACAGATTTTTTTCTTGGATTTCTACTGGTTCTTTATAATGTCTCCAGTAATATTTTTGGAAAAAGAATTTTGACATTTATCTCCACATGGTGAATTACATCTTTCATCTTTAAAAAATTACCTGCTTGCTACACTGAATTAATTTTATTTTAAATTGTCTTTTTCTTACATTTTTAAAATAAACAACAAAAGTATTTAATGAAGAATTGGGCACATATTACTACAGCTGATCTGAATTTGAACGGCTTGAGTGCAGTATTTGAATATATGAGAGAGATAATAAGGGATTTAAGAAATAGTTCATTCAACCAGGTTATCTTAATGCTATTTTAAGTGGTTTGAATTTTATTTTCTAGTTATTTGTTAGGGAATGAATACATATTCGAATTTCCTCATATTATCTCAGAGCAGATAGACATTATACCAATATCTTGTCAAATTATAAGTGCAGAGAAATACATTTATGAAGTATAACTTAGTGCAAGCTAAAGGCACAAAGCAGATGGGTTGGAACATTGAAGCCACAACAGACCAGATTGTGATCCTAACAATTTACTTAATTTCACTGGTATCTCAGTTTTCTCATGTTAAAATAAGAACAGTAATAATACATCCCTGGAAGGACTATTGTAATATTATACAAGTATAAGAGCTATCTAAGGAGGGAGTACATATTTCATGCTGAAAAAACAGTCTGGCAAGTAATAAACACTCAATAAATGTCAGCTATTAATGTTGTCGTTATCCTCTCCACTTAAGTATACTTCTCCAAGGGAGGAGAGAGCTCGGTAAGACAATGACAATTATCTGACCTAGTTTCTCTGATGGACAATGTTAGCATGTTAAAATAAACAATGGACTCATTCACATCCATCTCTTTCTCTCTTTC
>NW_006792522.1:96085-98797 GCF_000442215.2 Lipotes vexillifer
CTTTCCCTTTCTTTTTATATCTGTCTGTCTTGCTATAAACTACTTTCATGCTGTAAACTTTCTTAGACATTAATTAACCTCAATATCCAAACATTTAAAAAGTAGAAGCAAATTTTCTTTCTCTGTTAATATTTCTGCCACCCAATGCATAATACAGTTAAGACCCAAACACTGATATTGTTAGCTAAGGAAAATAGCAGAAAATTTATGTTATCCAGAGAAGAGAGGAGGCACATAAAACACAACAGAAAACGAAAATATTATTGGTTTCAGCCTGGTCAGCATTTCAAATCATCTGTGCTGGTTTTTCAGAATCTACAACCTGTAAATATAAACATACATATAAATATAAATATATAGATAAAACATAAATATATAGAGATTCTCTCATCATGAGGTTACTTGTAACATACTACTTCTGGCATCATAGGGAGATACCCATTTTGTATATTGCTTTTTAAAGTTCTAACATAATTTGAGATATTTTAAACTTCTAACAAATGTTAGAATTTCCTTGTGGTAGAATCAGCCTGTCTTTCCTTCAGTGTTCTTCAGCCATATTCTGTTTCCTCTCAGAACTGTTCTGCACACTCATTACCTCACATGAGACCTGAGTGTGACTCTAGCTGATGACAGGGACTCTGTTCACAGTCACTTCATGTTCATTTTGGAAGCATGAGTTGATTTCCAGAACTGGTTCAAGATGACACTACAAGAAAAGGTTTTTGCTGTGTATTCTCCACAATCTCAGGTTCTTGCTCTTATTTTTCTACTTCCATTTTTATATGCTCTCTCAGACATTTTCAACTGTGTCATATTGCTGCCAAGATTCTTTATTCTGATGATTTTAGTTCCTAGGAAGGGATGCCTAGGTTTCAACATTTTCTGAGCTGGAGAATTACCCTCTGAAGATCACTGAGCTGAAGAATCTCTTGAGACTAACAAATCTGAGGCGACCAAGGGCCCAGAGAGGAACAGTATATCTTTAATAGTTAAACAGCTTCTCCACGGGGAAAAATCTTGGCCCAGATGACCTCACTGGTGAATTCAACTAAACATTTAAAGAAGAAATAAAACCAATTCTACACAGACTCCTCCAGAAAATTGTCTCAACTCATTCTATAACACCAGGAACACCATGACAACAAAAACAGACTAGGACACTATGAAGAAGTGAAAATTATATGGCAAAAAACTGTAAAAATTATAATCAGAATTTTAGCAAATTGAATCTATCAGTACAAAAAATAATACCCGGTTACCAAGTATGGTTTCTTCAAGTTGATTTAACACTTGTAAAATCAATTAGTTCATTATATCCAATTTTTAAAAATTTTGAAAAACTGACCATCTCAATAAATACAGATAAAACAGTTAACAAAATACTACATCCATTACTGATAGAAATTATCAAAACATTAAGATAGATGGAGACTTCCTAAACCTGATAAAAGGCATCTACAAAAAATCTACAACATCATATCTAATGGTGAAAACTTAATCTTTTACTCTGGAGATATGAAAGAAAACAAGGTCAACTACTCCCACCATTTCTATACATCATTGTACTGGAGATTCTAGTCAGTATAATGAGATGAGAAAAAATAATCCAAATTAAAAAAGGAAGATTTTTTTCTGATGATCTTGTGTATCTTTATTTGCAAATAGTATGATCATCCATTCAGTGGAATCTATAAAACCCATTGAAACAAATAAGTGAATTGAACACAAAAACTAACAAGTGAGTGAAGGAAATAATACCTTTATACAAAAATCAATTGTATCTTATATAGTAGCAATGAATAATCAGAAATTAAATTTATAATCAATAACATATACAATAGTGTCAAAGCATGTAACATATTAAAGATCAATCTAACAAAATATATGAAAGACCTGTGCACTGGAAATTATAATACATTGGTGTGATAAAGAGATCTAAATAAGTAAAGGACATACCACGTTCGTGAGTTCAAAGACTTGATATTATTAAGAGGACAATTCTGTCCAAATTGATATACAGATATAAAGGAATCCTAATAAAAATTCCAGCAGGTGCTTTGCAGGAATCGAAAATTGATTTTCAAATTTATATGGAAATGCAAAATTATATAATATCCAAAACAGCTTTGAGAGAGAAGAACATATTTATAAAGCCAGCACTATCTTTTAATTTATAAGGCTACAACAATCAAGATGTGTGATAATGGCATAAATTCAAACAAATAGAGCAATAGAACAAGATAGGGAATAGTGATATAGTTGCAAAGGCAGTTCAGTGGAAAATGATAGACTTTTTAAAAGCAGTGGTAGAACAGTTGGATATTCATACACAAAAAATGTACTTAGACCCATACCGCACACCACATACAAAAATTAAGCCAAAATAAACCAGAAATCTAAATGTAAATACCAAAACTATAAAAGTTCTGGAGAAAAACATAGAAGAAAATATTTGTTTCCATGAATTAGACAAAGATTTGTTGGATACAACAGCAAAAACGTGCTACACAAAAACAAAGTTGGTAAACTGGACTTCATCAGAATTAAAAATCTGCTCTACAAAGATGCTTCTAAGAAAATAAAAGGACAATACACAGACTTGGAAAAATATTGGCAAACCATACATACGATAAATTACTTGTATCCAGAATATGTAAAGACCTTTCAAATGCAATTTTTTTTTTTTTTTTTTTTTTTTTTTTTTTTCTG
>NW_006792522.1:98907-132840 GCF_000442215.2 Lipotes vexillifer
CCCCTGCATCGGCAGGCGGACTCTCAACCACCGCGCCACCAGGGAAGCCCTCAAATGCAATTTTTAAAAAGCCAATTTAGAATGGGCAAGTGATTTGAACAAACACTCACCAAATAAGATAAACACATGATGCATAAGCACATGAAAAATAGTCAAATATACTGATTATTCTAAAAAAGCAAGTTAAATAACCTACACATCACTTAGAATGGCAATTAAAAAGTCCAAACATACCAAAGGTTAGTAAAGATAAGAAGAAACTAGAATTTTCATTCACTGAGACAATCAGCTAGAAAAATAGTTTGCCAGTTTTGTTAAATTTAATTATACACCTACCTACCATATGTCTAGTCATTCTACTCCTCAGTATATACTTATGAGATATGTAAGCATATGTCAATACTTTTGCATGAATATTAATAGAAGTCTTACTTATAATAACTAAGATCTGGAAGCAATTCAAATGTTCATCACTGGTGCAATGCATAAACAAATCGGTATATCAATACTTTGGAATATTACTCAAGAATAAAAATGAATACATGCTACAAGATGGATGAAATCTCAAACTAATTTTATTGAGTTAAAGAAGCCACAGCCCTCATAAAAGAATGGATACTATATAATTTCATTTTTATAAAATTTCAGAATGTGCAAAATAAATATATATGAAAAGCAGATCAGAATATGCCTGGAGATAGGGAGGGGGTAGGAATAAAGAGGAAGGAAAGAAATACGAAGGGGCATGAGGAAACCTTGGGGGGACAATGAATATGTTCAGTGTCTTTTTATAGTGAGGGTTTCACAGGTGTTTCCGTATTTCAGAACTTAAACTGTACACTCTAAATATGTGTAACTTATTATATGTGAATTATTCTTTAAGACAACTGTTGGAAAATTTAACTTCGGATGCATTAATTTCATGTTTTTTTTTATTGCTTTACAATGCTGTGTTAGTTTCCACTTTATAACAAAGTGAATCAGTTATACATATACATATGTTCCCATATCTCTTCCCTCTTGCATCTCCCTCCCTCCCACCCTCCCTATCCCACCCCTCCAGATGGTCACAAAGCACCGAGCTGATCTCCCTGTGCTATGCGGCTGCTTCCCACTAGCTATCTACCTTACGTTTGGTAGTGTATATATGTCCATGCCTCTCTATCGCTTTGTCACAGCTTATCCTTCCCCCTACCCATATCCTCAAGTCCATTCTCCAGTAGATCTGTGTCTTTATTCCTGTCTTACCACTAGGTTCTTCGTGACATTTTTTTTTTCTTAAATTTCTTATATATGTGTTAGCATACGGTATTTGTCTTTCTCTTTCTGACTTACTTCACTCTGTATGACAGACTCTAGGTCTATCCACCTCATTACAAATAGCTCAATTTCATTTCTTTTTATGGCTGAGTAATATTCCATTGTTAATATGTGCCATGCCTTCTTTATCCATTCATCCAATTATGGACACTTAGGTTGTTTCCATCTCCGAGCTATTGTAAATAGAGCTGCAATGAACATATTGGTTTATGACTCTTTAAATTATGATTTTCTCAGGGTATATACACAGTAGTGGGATTGCTGGGTCATATGGCAGTTCTATTTGTAGATTTTTAAGGAACCTCCATACTGTTCTCCACAGTGGCTGTATCAATTTACATTCCCACCAACAGTGCAAGAGTGTTCCCTTTTCTCCACACCCTCTCCATCATTTATTGTTTCTAGATTTTTTGATCATGGCCATTCTGACTGATGTGAGATGATATCTCATTGTTGTTTTGATTTGCATTTCTCTAATGATTAATGATGTTGAGCATTCTTTCATGTGTTTGTTGGCAGTCTGTATATCTTCTTTGGAGAAATGTCTATTTAGGTCTTCTGCCCATTTCTGGATTGGGTTGTTTGTTCTTTTCTTCTTGAACTGCATGAGCTGCTTGTAAATTTTGGAGATTGATCCTTTGTCAGTTGCTTCATTTGCAAATATTTTCTCCCATTCTGAGGGTTGTCTTTTGGTCTTGTTTATGGTTTCCTTTGCTGTGCAAAAGCTTTGAAATTTCATTAGGTCCCATTTGTTTATTTTTGTTTTTATTTCCATTTCTCTAGGAGATGGGTCAAAAAGGATCTTGCCGTGATTTATGTCATAGAGTGTTTTACCTATGTTTTCCTCTAAGAGTTTGATAGTTTCTGGCCTTACACTTATGTCTTTAATCCATTTTGAGCTTATTTTTGTGTATGGTGTTAGGGAGTGATCTAATCTCATACTTTTACATGTACCTGTCCAGTTATCCCAGCACCACTTATTGAAGAGGCTGTCTTTTCTCCACTGTACATTCCTGCCACCTTTATCAAAGATAAGGTGACCATATGTGCATGGGTTTATCTCTGGGCTTTCTATCCTATTCCATTGATCTATCTTTCTGTTTTTGTGCCAGTACCATACTGTCTTGATTACTGTAGCTTTGTAGTATAGTCTGAAGTCAGGCAGCCTGATTCCTCCAGCTCCATTTTTTGTTCTCAAGATTGCTTTGGCTATTCGGGGTCTTTTGTGTTTCCATACAAATTGTGAAATTTTTTGTTCTAGTTCTGTGAAAAATGCCAGTGGTAGTTTGATAGGGATTGCATTGAATCTATAGATTGCTTTGGGAAGTAGAGTCATTTTCACAATGTTGATTCTTCCAATCCAAGAACATGGTATATCTCTCCATCTGTTTGTATCATCTTTAATTTCTTTCATCAGTGTCTTATAATTTTCTGCATACAGGTCTTTTGTCTCCTTAGGTAGGTTTATTCCTAGATATTTTATTCTTTTTGTTGCAATGGTAAATGGGAGTGTTTTCTTGATTTCACTTTCAGATTTTTCATCATTAGTATATAGGAATGCCAGAGATTTCTGTGCATTAATTTTGTATCCTGCTACTTTACCAAATTCATTGATTAGCTCTAGTAGTTTTCTGGTAGCATCTTTAGGATTCTCTATGTATAGTATCATGTCATCTGCAAACAGTGACAGCTTTACTTCTTCTTTTCCGATTTGGATTCCTTTT
Organism: Lipotes vexillifer; assembly: GCF_000442215.2. Classification (NCBI taxonomy): domain Eukaryota; kingdom Metazoa; phylum Chordata; class Mammalia; order Artiodactyla; family Lipotidae; genus Lipotes; species Lipotes vexillifer. Next base: position 101,952 of record NW_006792522.1, read on the forward strand.
ATTTCCTTTTCTTCTCTGATTGCTGTGGCTAAAACTTCCAAAACTATGTTGAATAAGAGTGGTGAGAGTGGGCAACCTTGTCTTGTTCCTGACCTTAGTGGAAATGCTTTCAGTTTTTCACCATTGAGGATAATATTGGCTGTGGTTTTGTTATATATGGCCTTTATTATGTTGAGGAAAGTTCCCTCTATGCCTACTTTCTGCAGGGTTTTTATCATAAATGGGTGTTGAATTTTGTCAAAAGCTTTCTCTGCATGTGTTGAGGTGATCATATGGTTTTTCTCCTTCACTTTGTTAATATGGTTTATCACATTGGTTGTTTTTCGTATATTGAAGAATCCTTGCATTCCTGGAATAAACCCCACTTGATCATGGTGTATGATCCTTTTAATGTGCTGTTGGATTCTGTTTGCTAGTATTTTGTTGAGGATTTTTGCATCTATGTTCATCAGTGATATTGGCCAGTAGTTTTCTTTCTTTGTGACATCCTTTTCTGGTTTTGCTATCAAGGTGATGGTGACCTCATAGAATGCATTTGGGAGTGTTCCTCCCTCTGCTATATTTTGGAAGAGTTTGAGAAGTATAGGTGTTAGCTCTTCTCTAAATATTTGATAGAATTCACCTGTGAAGCCATCTGGTCCTGGGCTTTTGTTTGTTGGAAGATTTTTTTTTTTTTTTTTTTTGGCAGTACATGGGCCTCTCACTGCTGTGGCCTCCCCCATTGTGGAACACAGGCTCCGGACGCGCAGGCCCGGCAGCCATGGCTCACAGGCCCAGCCACTCCGCGACATGTGGGATCCTCCCAGACCGGGGCACAAACTCGTGTCCCCTGCATTGGCTGGCGGGCTCTCAACCACTGCACCACCAGGGAATCCCTGTTGGAATATTTTTAATCACAGTTTCAATTTCATTACTTGTTATTGGTCTGTTCATATTTTCTATTTCTTCCTGATTCAGTCTTGGCAGGTTGTTCATTTCTAAGAATTTGTCCATTTCTTCTGGGTTGTCCATTTTATTGGCATAGAGTTGTTTGTAGTTATCTCTCATGATCTTTTGTATTTCTGCAGTGTCAGTTGTTACTTCTCCTTTTTCATTTCTAATTCTATTCATTTGCGTCTTCTCCCTTTTTTTCTTGATGTGTCTGGCTAATGGTTTATCCATATTGTTTATCTTCTCAAAGAACCAGCTTTTAGTTTTATTGATCTTTGTTATCGTTTCCTTCATTTCTTTTTCATTTATTTCTGATCTGATTTTTATGATTTCTTTCCTTCTGCTAACTTTGGGGTTTTTTTGTTCTTCTTTCTCTAATTGCTTGAGGTGCAAGGTTAGGTTGTTTATTCAAGATGTTTCCTGCTTCTTAAGGTGGGCTTGTATTGCAATAAACTTCCCTCTTAGAACTGCTTTTGCTGCATCCCATAGATTTTGGGTTGTCATGTCTCCATTGTCATTTGTTTCTAAGTATTTTTTGATCTCCTCTTTTATTTCTTCAGTGATCACTTGGTTATCAAGTAGTGTATTGTTTAGCCTCCATGTGTTTGTATTTTTTACAGATCTTTTCCTGTAATTGATATCTAGTCTCATAGCATTGTGGTTGGAAATGATACTTAAACAATTTCAATTTTCTTAAATTTGCCAAGGCTTGACTTGTGACCCAAGATATGATCTATCCTGGAGAATATTCCATGAGTACTTGAGAAAAATGTGTATTCTGTTGTTTTTGGATGGAATGTTCTATAAATATCAATTAAATCCATCTAATGTATCATTTAAAGCTTGTGTTTCCTTATTTATTTTCATTTTGGATGATCTGTCCATTGGTGAAAGTGGGGTGTTAAAGTCCCCTACTATGAATGTGTTACTGTTGATTTCCCCTTTTATAGCTGTTAGTATTTGCCTTATGTATTGAGGTGCTCCTATGTTGGGTGCATAAATATTTACAATTATTATATCTTCTTCTTGGATCGATCCCTTGATCATTATGTAGTGTCCTTCTTTGTCTCTTCTAATTGTCTTTATTTTAAAGTCTATTCTGTCTGATATGAGAATTGCTACTCCAGCTTTCTTTTCGTTTCCATTTGCATGGAATACCTTTTTCCATCCCCTTACTTTCAGTCTGTATGTGTCTCTAGGTCTGAAGTGGGTCTCTTGTAGATAGCAAATATATGGGTCTTGTTTTTGTATCCATTCAGCCAATTTGTATCTTTTTGTGGGAGCATTTAGTCCATTTACATTAAGGTAGTTATCGATATGCATGTTATTTTATAGTACTTGCAGTAGAAAGTTCTGGTTGCAGTTCCAGAAGAAGTAACCCTGATTATATAAATTCAAAATGAACTCCTCTGGCTGACAGTACAAAATAAAATGTTGGAGTGAAAAAAATTAATACAACCTGGGAATTTAATAATAGAAATTATTATGAATATTATTTTTAATTGTATTTAGTTAATAATTATTATTAATAATAAGTAATATTTATTCATTATTTACCATGTCCTAAGCCTTTTTCTAAGATCATTCCATGCATATTATTCAAGTAATGTAACAAGCCACTGTAGAGTCTTCCTCCAGAAATCTTGAAAAATTATCTTGATAGCCACATGGACTTCTGGATATTTTCCATGTCACAATTCTACTGTTACCTGGAAAGAGTCTGGGTGAATAACCTGCCTCTATTATTTCCAGAGCCTGGTCCTATATAGTCATGGACACTCTCTTCCAAGATATAATTTACATATGGTCTGATAGGCAAGTGAACAAAATAATAATATTCTGAAATTTTTGTCTCCGTTCTGTCTGAAATCTTTTCATGCATGCTAGTTTTTAATTTTTTTTTAGAGTGTAAGGAAAAAGATTGACTCTCACTGTCACAGTAGAAAGGGGTGGTAGTGGATACGTTGTAATTAGATATCATTACTGTTAGTCACATCAAATGTATATGGATTTAAGGCACATTTAACCATTTGGAAGCAATTCTTGTCAAAATTCAAGAAGCTTAACCATTTACAAATTTCTCTTTTGGTCTGCTCAGTCGATATTGTCTGAATCTCACCTCTAATGTTCTTGAACATGAGGATAGGATCAATATTTTTATTTTGACTACTTAGCACCTGGAAAAGTAAATAACACATAGCACAAGCCCAGCGTATACTAGTTTAAGTAAGCTGAATTCAAAAGAGATAAGTCTCAACTTGCTCTAATAAATCTTTTCTTTGTCATTATATCCATTTTTCTCTCTGCCAATCCCATTTATTATCCAGTATGAGAATTTTATGAGCTTTCATTAAGGAAGTCAGAATAAGGTAGGAATATAGAAGGAATAGAATTTCAAGGTTGCTTCATGTGTAATGATTTTCATATGTTTCCTAATTTCTGCTTTCACATTTCATATAATTTTATATTGCAAACATTATTCATCAAACCTGGAAGTTTTAATTTCCTGATTGAAGAGGTATCCTTTAGATCCTGTTCATACTTTCATATTTAACCAGTACACTATTTACCCTAATTTTGTAAAAATTTAATTTAATCACTTTATGTGCAATATCTTTGATCTTTGATTTAAATTTTATTTCTTTCAAATTTATGAAATGGTTACATAAATAAAGTGTATTTACATTAATCATTTATATCTTAATACTCGTTTCTGGTAGAGAATATCAGGTATTCACCTTTAATTTAAAACCTCTATAAGATGTCTCAATGTACTTATACTATATTCTTCCCATGATTTTTACATCTTTAACATTTATATCATGTGATTATTTTGCCCAGAAATTAGGAGTTCAGTTACTTTTCCAGAATATATTTTCTCTCTCTATGTAAAAAAAACATTTATTAGTGAATAAAATGATTTATCAGAGGAAAATAATATGGAAAATATGCTTTTAAAATTCTCAGAGCTCAAAATTAAAAAGGCATATGTAAATATGAAATATAGAACTTGTTATATTTTGTTAAGGCTCAGTATATTTGTCAACATCATTTATAAAATTCAGACCATGATTCCAACTCTTATTCATAGTGTAACTGTTGAATCAATATTAAGAAGGTGGGATGACAAAGGTCTTCCTATATGTCATATGTTCAATATTAATTTCATGATAATAAAGTGATTAAGGAAAAAGATCCATAATCAATATTGTCACACTCTAAACAAGAGTGTTATCTCTGTTTCCTTTTTTTCTGCCGTACTGTCAAGATTACTGAGTGCCAAAATAAAAGTTGAAGATAGCACATGGTACATTACATTTTGGCCTGTCTAAAACACATATATTTGAATTTTTAAAACATAACTCTTCAGCTGAAATTCACAAAAATATATTGGTTAATACATTTGTGATCATTTTCTAGTAAAATGGAATCCATATGTTTAATACATTATGAAATTGTAGTGACCAAAATAAAATATTGATTCCTGACTGCCCAGTTTTTTGGAAATTTTATCATTGAGTTTTAGGGCAGGGAAATCTGATAGTTTAAATTTCTGAAAGCATTTAGATCTTTGAAGAGAAATAACACAAGTCCACACTCAAATCTGTAAATACTTTGTATCCATTTAGTTCTATGTTGAGTTTTAAATGGTTATTTAAGTACATGTGCTCAAAATAATATTGTAGTTTCCATCATTATGTATCTGGGAGTGTGGGAGAGAGAACCAATAAAATTAATTGCTGTAAGCTTCCTAGACAAAAAATAAACTTACCAGACTAACTTTGAGTAAAAAATAACTTTATAGTCCAGGCATCAATTCTGAAGTTTATTATTATAATGAAATTATCAGGAAATCATTTGATGCCATTTTTATAGATTTTAAAAAGTAAATGTTGAGGGCTTCCCTGGTGGCGCAGTGGTTGAGAGTCCACCTGCCGATGCAGGGAACACGGGTTCCTTCCCCAGACCAGGAGGCTCCCACATGCCGCTGAGCGGCTGGGCCCGTGAGCCATGGCCACTGGGCCTGCGCATCCGGAGCCTGTGCTCTGCAACGCAAGAGGCCATGACAGTGAGAGGCCCACGTACCGCAGGAAAAAAAAAAAAAAAGTGTTGAGATCTATAACTAGAAAATAACTGTGTTCCTAAGAGAAACGTACAAGACTTGACAATTATCATGTTTTTTTAAGGGTCAGTGAATCTTTTTTTTGTTGTTTTTGTTTTTTGGTTTTTGTTTTGTTTTGTTTTGTTTTTTACCGGTAATGTTTTTTGCTCAATACAGTTAATGAAAATAAACATGAGCTCAAGTGTAAGTGAGCAAAATAGAGGGGAATAAACAAAAAGTTAAGTTGTTTACAGAGACATTTCTTAGGTGTGCATGATAGTCAGGTATACTCCGTATATCTGTATTCGCAGTATATCCATAATTGGTATCTTTGAGGAAGAGAGACAAATAAGGTGGTTACAGAAATACTAAAAAATATGACAAAAATATACAAAGACTTCAGAATATAACATACATATATATATATATAACTAAATCACTTTGCTGTACATCTGAAACTAGCACAACAGTGTAAATCAACTATACTTCAATTAAAAATGTATATAACACAATGTATCATATACTATTCCAAATAAGAATTGTTGGATACCAATGAAAACTGTGCCATGTTTGTAAGATGAAGAATAAATCCTTTGAAAGTACAGGGAGTAAAAGTTATCTCCTAACTTAAAAAAAAAAAGTCTGAATTCAGATATTAAAATTGGGAATTCAGAGGTAGAAGAAAATGAACGATGACTGTAGGGTCTTCAGGGAAAGAAAGAGTGACCAAAGAATTTTAAACTGAGTGAAACCATATTTAAATATAATAACAAAAGGAAAATATTTTCAAACATGATGAAACTTTTAGAGAATCTTCTCATTTTAAGAAAAACTGCTGGGCTTCCCTGGTGGCACAGTGGTTGAGAATCTGCCTGCTAATGCAGGGGACACGGGTTCGAGCCCTGGTCTGGGAGGATCCCACATGCTGCGGAGCAACTAGGCCCATGAGCCACAACTACTGAGCCTGTGCGTCTGGAGCCTGTGCTCCACAACAAAAGAAGCCGCGATAGTGAGAGGCCCACATACCACGATGAAGAGTGGCCCCCGTTTGCCACAACTAGAGAAAGCCCTCACACAGAAATGAAGACCCAACACAGCAAAAATTAATTAATTAATTAACTCCTACCCCCAACATCTTCTTAAAAAACAAACAAACAAAAAAAAAACCTGGGTTCCAGTCCTAGCTCTGCCACTTACTATCTCAACTTTTAAAAAAAAATGAAAAACTGCTGCACAAATAGTTTTAGTCAACTGAGAAATTAAACAAGAATGTACACAGTGACATCAGCAAGATGGTGGTATAGGAATTTCTAGCACTGCTCCCTCCCCAAAACATCAATTTGAACTATCCATGCAAAAAAATATTTTCACAAAGAGCTAGGCATTCCAGGTGAGGATTTATAGCACCCAGATAAAGCACAGAAATAGGCATCGAAGAGTATAAAAGAGATAGATCCACATTATCCCCATCATTCAGCCCACACTTAAGCTCAGGGAGCCCAGCACTGAGAGACACACCATGAGAAAAGAAGAGTGAAATGAGCAGCTGAATTCACTGCAGACCCCAAAGTTGGCCAGCTCTAGCACAAGGCCAACTCCTACAGCTTTAGGTGGGAAGCTCCCATTAGACTCCTGTAACTCATGCCTCCTGGCCCATCCCTGCACAAGCTGGCTCCCCTGGTCCCAGGCAGCTCCTGTGGCCCAAGGCTCCAAACCAGACCCTGTAAATCTGGCCTCCTGGCAGGCATCTGCCAAACCAGTTTCCTGTCTGGCACAGCACCAGGGTGGCCCCCACTGCCTATTCTCTAGACTGGTTCCTGCAGACCAGATATGGAAATCAAGCAACACACTCCTTAACAGCAAAGGGGTAAAAGAAGAAATCAAAAGGGAAATCAAAAAACATCTTGAAACAAATGAGAATGGAAACACAGCATACAAGAATTATGGGATGTAGCAAAAGCAGTTCTAAGAGGAAAGTTATAGTTATAAATGCCTAACAAGGAAAAAGAAAGATCACAAATAAACAACTTAGCATTACAACTCAAAGAACTAGAAAAAGAACAAATTAAGCCCAAAATTAGCAAAAGGAAGGAAATAACAAAGATTAGAGCACAAATAGAGAGCAGAAAAACAATAGAAAAGATCAATGAAACTAAAAGCTGTTTTTTAAAAAAAAGTTAAACAAAATAAACTTTTTTTTTTTTTTTTTTGTGGTACGCAGGCCTCTCTCTCACTGTTGTGGCCTCTCCTGTTGTGGAGCACAGGCTCTGGACGCGCAGGCTCAGTGGCCATGGCTCACGGGCCTAGCCGCTCTGCAGCACATGGGATCTTCCCGGACTGGGGCACAAACCTATGTCCCCTGCGTTGGCAGGCGGACTCTCAACCATTGCTCCACCAGGGAAGCCCATAGATAAACTTTTGGCTAGATTAACTAAGAAAAAAGAGAGAAGACTCAAATAAAATCAGAAATGAAAGTGGAGAAATTACAACTGGCATCACCAAAATACAAAGCATTATGAGACAACCATGAAAATTATATACCAGCAAATTGAATAACCTAGAAGAAGTGGATAGATTTCTAGAAACATACAACCTACCAAAACTGAATCATGAAGAAATGAAGAAATAGAAAAACTGAACGGACCAGAAGCAAGTGAGGAGATTGCATCCGTTTCCTTACCGATTCAATCCCAACACAGAAAAGTTCAAGACCAGATGGCTTCACTGGTGAATTCTATCAAACATTTAAAGCCGAATTAAGGCTAATCCTTCTCAAACTGTTCTAAAAAATTGAAGAGGAGGGAGCACTCCCAAACTCATTTTATGAGGCCAGCATTATTACTCAAATACCAAAGCAAGATAAGGACACTACAAGAAACAAAAACTACAGCCCAATATCCCAATGAATATAGACGCAAAACTTTCCAATAATATACTAGCGAATTGAATTCAACAGTACATTAAAAGGATCACACACCGTGATCAAGTGGGGTTCAGAACCCTTGGATGCAAGCATGGTTCAACACATGCGAATCAATAAATTTGATAACCACATTGATAGAATGAAAAATAAAAATCTCAATAATTGCAGAAAGAAGCTTTTGAAAACATTTAACATCCCTTCAAGATAAAAGCTCTCAATAAATGGGTTATAGAAGGAACCTACCTCAACATAATTAATGCCATATATGACAAATCCACAGTTGACATCATACTCAATGGTGAAAGTTTGAAAGATTTCCCACTAAGATCAAGAACAAGGCAAGGGTGCTCGCTCTCACCAGTTTTATTCAATATAGTACTAGAAGCCATAGGCAGAACAAATAAGCAAGAAAAAGAAATAAAAGGCATCCAAATTGGAACGGAAGAAGTAAAATTTTCTCTGCAGGTGATATGATCTTATATATAGAAAATGCTAAAGACTCCACCAAAAAATTGTTAGAGCTAATTAATGAATTCAGTAAAGTTGCAGGATACAAAATCCATATGCAAAAATCAGTTGTATTTCTATGTATTAACAATGAACTATCTGAAAAAGAGACAAAAAAATTCCATTTACAATTATATCAACAGTAATAAAATATTTAGGAATAAATTTAAACAAGGATGTAAAAGTTCTTTACACTGAAAATTACATGACATTGATGAAAGAAACTGAAGAAGACACACAATAAATGGAAAGATATGCTGTGTTCATGGATCACAAGAATTAAAATACAAGAGGATACCAGGAAAATAATCACAAATAGAAGAAACATAATAATTTGAAAAAGATGATAGTATAGATACAGACCTGATGACATGATCAAGAACAAATATTATGGAACATTTAAAACAATCTACAAGTTGAATATAGTAGAACAAAATGAAAGAGACATGGGTCTTAATGAATTGAGAGATCCCATACTAACCCTGGGCACCCTACCTGAATGTGATACATAAACCTGTCAGATCCACTGTTATTTTGCTCTATTACAGCTCCCTTGACAATACAGAATTGAAGATTATAAACAACTATATGATTAATCAAAAATAAAGCCTCCTTGATATTGAACTAACACAATAAAAGTCAACTGCCATTTTCCTTAACAATATTAGATAGATTGGTAGGCTAATATTGTAACATTATATAATAAGTATCACATGTTACCCAGTATTAATATTCTTGTTAAAAGTAGGAATAAGAGAAGAGTGTTTATTATTACCAAATCAAAATAGGCAAAATATTTGAGATGACATCTAACGTAAAAAATATAAAAAGGCTAATAACTACATCAAATTTTTCAGCATTACTAGTCATCAGGTAAATGCAATTTGTAACCATAATAAAGTACCATGACATATCCATCAGAATGGCTGATATTAAAAGACTGAGAATACCAGTTGTTAGCATCAATATGGAGCTATGGGAAAACTCATCCACTGGTGGTGGGAATGCAAAATTGTACAATTCTGGAGAACTGCTTGATAGTTTATTAGAAAGTTAAACATGCATGTAAATACAACCCAGAATTTTTCTATCAACAGGTGAAAGCTTATATAAATTATGTTTTATTCGTACAATGGAATACTAATTAGCAAAAAAAAAAAAAACTAGATACACACAACAACATGGATGGATGAATCTCCATAACATGATGCTGAGTGTGAGTGGTCAGAAATAAATTAGGGAAAACTGTATAATATTATTACTTTGTTTAAATAGCTGACATTTTTATTAGTGTTTAGCAGAATCTCAGCATATTTCAATAAAAAGGGAATGTAATACACACTACCATATATAAAATAGGTAACTAATAAGGACATAGCACAGGGATCTCTACTCAATACTCCGTAATGACCTATATGGGAAAAGAATCTAAAAAAGAGTGTATATATGTATATGTATAACTGATTCACCTTACTGTACACCTGAAACAAACACATCATTGTAAATCAACTACACATCGATTTAAAAAAAGGGGGGAGGGTGTACCTTCCAAAAACAGAAGCAGTAGAAAAGGTTTCTTCTAACAAAGGAAAATAAATAGCAAGATTAAAATTATTTTAATCTTTAAATAAGCTTTACATAATGACTTTAAAAGACCAGTCAGATTCCATGTAATTTATAACAAACAATAAAAAATTTGCTGGCCGCAAGTCCAAAGAACTTGCACTGCAGCAAAATGCTGAAATAGGGCATTCGCCACAGTCAGATGGAATCATGCAGCTTTACCTAGCCTACAGATAGATTTTCAATCACTGGCAAAGCCATGTTGAACCTAATGCATTATAAAAAACCTGTACCAAGTTAATTTAACCAAATGTAGTCTGCTTTTATGATCTCAACTCTGGGCCCTGAAGGTAAACATCAGCCAATTTCTCTTCAAATAAAGTGGATTTTGAAGTTTATTAAGACCTTAACACACAAAACTATGTGCTAAGTATCTAAATTGAGCAATTTAGAAGGTGTTGCTTATATCATCCACATCATGATTTGATAACCTTGAAGATAATTTTTAAAATTTCATTATTTTCATCTTTAAATGAGTACTTAAGTATTTGATGATTATTAACAATCTCAGCAAAGCATTAAAAAGTTCTTTGGGGCTTCCCTGGTGGCGCAGTGGTTGGGAGTCCGCCTGCCGATGCGGGGGACACGGGTTCGTGCCCCGCTCCGGAAAGATCCCACATGCCGCGCGCAGCGGCTGGGCTCGTGAGCCATGGCCACTGAGCCTGCGCGTCCAGAGCCTGTGCTCCGCAACGGGAGAGGCTACAGCAGTGAGAGGCCCGCGTACCGCAAAAAAAAAAAAAGTTCTTTGGCAAGTATCAAGCCTAGACCCCAAAATGCCTTTAGGGGCCTAAGCAAGCTTAGAATGTAACATAACAGGGAGAACCAGAGATACTGCATGCTCCATCTATGGCATTCAAAATGAAAAAGAAAACACAAACACTTGTCTGTGGGCTGATGAATGGGCCATAAGTTTGTAACTCCCAAATGAAAGCTTGGAAACAGAATCTGAAGCTTTTTCCTAATATAGTTGCTTCCTGACACAACGTCTATATAATAGATTCTTTGTAGATTTTGATTAGTGCAAAGTAGTTTACATATAAGCTGTGACACTCGGAGATTTCTTGTCACATATTTACATGTTCTGGATGGGAGTTAACCATAAATAATTGGGATATTTTAAAACAACTCTTTTTGGCTTTCTATAAGATGGCAAATAATTGTTTTCATTACATAAAATGAAATACCACTACTGAAGTAGCATTTTACCTGCTTAAGAAACTGGTCAGTTGCTTTGTTGTGCTTGGCTAACACACTTAGCAGAGAAGGATTAGCATATTCAAACTGAGGATTGTAGGTGAAGTCACTTTTTCTTTCTCCAAGTTGGTGGGCTTTATAGCAGTCAGTATACAAAATTTCCTTCCAGAAAATTCATCTCCTTTTTCAAAACTCCTAGACAGCTGAGGCTTTGGCTTTGGCTTTGGCAAGGTAGGGAAATGGTGTCACTTGACCTTTCTTTCATTTTTGGGTGTAGGTGGCAGTACTATGCTGTTTCCTGTGACAGAGATACCATGTGTAAACTTTACAGGACTTGACACTGAACTAGTGACAAAAACAGCAGGCTGCCTTTCTAGGCAGTACCAAGTACCACTCCTCATCACAGGCACTGGGGCTTTTATCTTGAGAAGATCTTTACTACCTGAAGAGCTACGAGATTGCTGGGTTTTCTACATCTTTTGGAGTAGGTGGAGGAAGACTGTTTTTGTGAATGATGCTCTTTCTCCTCTTTGCTCTGTAGTAGGACATTGTAACTACTGGACATTGTAACTACTGGTTACCAGGAGGTAAATGTGGCACGCTTCTTTTGCTGTCAATGATCAAGGACTCTTCTGCATTTAGAATAGACTTCTTAGCAAGTTCTTGCTCAGGCCAGTGAAGCTTTTCCCTCACGCGAATGGACTCCAGCATCGTCCCAATGAGGCCGCGGGCGGCGGGCGCTGGGGGCGAGGACCAGACAGGAACCGCGAGGGCGGCCTCTAGCCTGCGGCCATGCCTCAGATGCGGGGTCGCGGAGGAAGGTTGCTATGGGCGACCGGGTGCAGGATAAGGCGGGTAAGGACACACGAAGACGTGCTGACAGCTGCAAGCAGCGTTCCCTCCAGCCCGCAGGTGCTGGAAGGTACTCTGTATAATGTTATTTATATGACACTTTGGAAGAGTCAAATAAAATTTATAATGACAACACAGATTAGTGGTTGTTCAATGCACTGGTAAGGTGACTAGGAAGGGACACCAGGGAACAATGGGGATAATCTAACTTTATTTTTATGGTGGTTACATGACTGTATCAATTAGCCAAAATTCATCAAACTCTGCATGTAAAAGATGTGCATTTTATTGTGTGTAAATTATAAACCAATAAAGTTGATTTTGTCATGTAATATACAAGAATTTCTAGCAAATTTCAGTAAAAGAAAAATTAGGAAACAGTGGAGACTTTTTCCTGCTTATTAAGCTACATTGTAATGCTACTATAATTAAAATTGTTTTCTACTATGCATATATGTAGACAGACAGGAAAGTGGGGAAAAAAGAATACTTAGAAATTTATCTAAATATATAACAGAATTATAGCACTAAATATAGGTAGAATCTCAGAGCATTCAGGAGAAAATTGCAAAGTAACATTGCTAGAAAAAAACAGTTAAAAACCTGGTGAATATATAGAATTATCTTAACGTCAAATTTTTGCATCATCAAAAATTCTGGTTGCATCAGAGACTTAAACATAAAAATGAAATCACCAAATTATTAGAAAAAATACCAGCGTGTGGATGGTTGTGTTTAGCAAGAGATAAAACCACAAACCCCACACATAAAAATTGGTACCGATGGCTACTCTAAAGTAAAGTTATCTGAATAGCAGTAATATTACTGGAAAGAAAATCAATTTCAAAAACACAAATTGGAAAAAATTGCAATGTGTACAACAGGTAGCATTAAATAAATAAATTCTGATTAAATAAAGCAGTAGTACCAAATGAAAAAATAAAGACCACAACTCAACAGAAAGATGGGCAAAACATATTTTATAATAAATGAAATACAAATGGCTGTTACATGTAAGAAGGTATTTCCATATATAGTTTATTTGTAATGGGAATAAATCATGAAAAAGAATAAAAATTAAATGACTATTATATATTTATTTTTCTTTTGGTCACTGATACCTCCCAATTATCTATGAGTATGCCTCACCTGCTATGCAGTAAATAACTTTTAAACTCTTTGTTGAATGATTAAATGAATGAATGTAGGGAAGTAGGGAGTGAAATTGATCACAATAATATACTTTGTATCAATTAATTTTAATGTGGAAAGTAATTATCAAAATAAATATTAAATATTTTAGAAAAGTTTTGGTATTTTGAATGATGCATTTATGGAGAGAAAGGGCAGATAAAATAGAAATAAATCCTTACAGAGGTATTAACAATTGCCAAGTCTCTTAGTGTGTACAGCAGTATTGTTACAATTCTGTTTCACAAACAGATATGATCAGAGGGCTGTACTGATATTGGACAGGGCAATGGAGGTGCATGAAGCTACCTCAACCTCCCTCCAGTAGAGTGATGAGTATGTTGAACCTATGGAACTCATGCAGTAGATTCCATGGTGAATGTAAGGGCTGATTTAGTGATTTAAAACTAATTCCTACACTTGAGCTTGAAACTAAATTTAATTGTCATCTACCAGCTTTGGAAATGTGCAAGGCCCATGAGATTTCAACAAATTACAACTATAAAAAGTGACCACATAGAAATTGACTTGATAAGGACTTATGATGAGTTTCTGAGTTCGTTCAATAGCGATCCTTGTCATGATTCGGTAGTGAGATGTATATATGCTCAGACATAGATGCCAACTAAAATTATATTTGAGATGTGAAACAAAAGAAAATATTAATTGGCTAAGAAGATCCATTTTATTATACTGACAATGATATGTCATTCTATCTTTTTTCTTTTTCACTCCACAAAAATGTATAATGAATACATTTACATGTGATAAAGGAAAGAATAATGTGAATTGCAATCATGTAGCCAATTGAATTGTGCTTATTTCAAAAATGAAAAATAACATCCTTAATCCCACATTGAGTCCACTTAGATTTCACCAGTGTGACATTTTGGAATATGTGCTGACTACTTAACTTACCAAATAATTGAGAATGAGAAAACTGTCAAAATGGGGGTTTCTAGAGATTTAAAATGAAAAGAAAGGTATAGATTTTTAAAATATACTATTTCATGTTATCTGTTTATATCAACGAATCAAAGACATATGATTATCCTTTCATTTGCATAGTCTCAACATCTGTTTAATAATTCAAAGTCAATTTGATAGGTTGATAATAGTCTGTGGCATGTTTGAACCTGGTATGGGTGTCACATCATAATGGTACACTAGTGAAGTGGTCTTTTCTCTGATCCTGACATTAGAATTCTTACTTGACATGTACATGTCACTTGGGAGAAGTGACACTCTCAGCCATTTGTCACGGTGATACAGTGCCCAATCCTTGGTCAGTTGAAGTATTTCTCTATAGTTTAAATAATGACTTCTTGCTTTTTGATTTTTAAAGTGATTTTAATGCTCACAAATTTGACAACTAGCCACTTCAAAAATTCAAATACTCTGGAAATAAGTACAGGGAATATTGTATCAGCTAGTGCATGTCTTTTATTTTTTAAATATCACAAAATGGCCAGTGGATGTAAGTTAAACAGTGAATATTCTACAGTCATTTTTTTATTGTTGAGATTACTTACAAAAGCAGCAATAATGGCGATGTGAGGATGGATCCTGTTACCTATGGGCTTTCCCCTAGGGAAATGCAATAGAACAACAAATTCAGGAGATGTTATTGGCAGTTTTATGACATATTTCCATAAATAATTAAAAGCATCTAAGACATGCAGGCAGAACTGTTCTATGACATCCAAGGAAACCTCTTGTTCTAAAATTATGAAAAAAGTCACTTCACACATTTGTGTTCATTGTTAGGTGGATAATTTTGGTGGGGAAATGTTCATTGAGGAGAAACAAAAGCAATGTATTTTGTTAAATCCTTGAAAATTTAAAAGTATGCTAAAATTTTAGTTCTTTGAGTGAGTTGGTACATCTTTTCTGATATTTGTAGCCATGTTCATAATCAATCAATATAAATTTTTCCATAAACTGTACATTTTTGAATATTGCATGAATTATTTCAACATATTCAATGTATTTGGGTACCATTGTTTACTACAATGCAATAAGTTATTATTTCATAGTATGGCCTTATTACTTCTTAATGGATGGGTTTAGTATTATTCTACTCAGTGCTGCCCAGCAGTGTCAAAGGAGCTTGTAATCACACCCCCAGAGCCAGAGGCACCAGAAAAGATTAAGAGAAAAGGCAGTCCCTCTGTGTTGAAATGAATGACCTTGTTCTACTATTCATCAGCAAGTGGTGGGGGATCATCATTAATTTTAGTTCATATTTTTTTTTGCTTCTACTTTAAATCCCTTCTTGACACCTCTTGAGAGTATATGAATTATTATATCAGCAGGTATGAGGTACTGAAGCATGCAGTCTCATGCAGGGAGAAATCAAGCAGTTGAACCATTAAAATTAATGCAAACAGTCTGTTTCTATTTAAGAAAGAAAAGAGGGGAATCTTGAGGAAGAATTATACATAGTATAACAGAATTGTCTATAACCTACTCTTAAAATTATGTATTGTTTTAATCCAAAGTAATTACATTGTTGTGCAATATCAACTTTCTTTTCATGTGTATTAATTCATTACAAATTAGCTATAAAAAGACCAGTCCTAAACTCTAAATTTACTTTTATTTCCCTTTCCTATCAATACAAGGTATTTTTACAACCTGTTTTCCAGCAGGCCAAAAGGAATTTTTGAAATCCATTTCTTCATACTTGTAATTCTGTGTTTTAAATAATGTAACCCATACCAACCAGAGAGAAATGAAAGATTCTTTGAAGCATTGCACACATCCTCTTGAGTGTCTGCAGCAGGAAGATCCAACCCATAGTCAGAAAGGGCTTCTCTACAACTATCTTAAAGCATTACTGCCAAAACTTCAGGTTCTATTCTTGGGAAAGAGGAAGAAAATTCTCTATTTATCATAAAACATATTAAATCATCTTTTATATCACTGCTAAGAATCTTTTCACAGAACATAGTAATCTTTTGTAGAGTTCTCACACAGTCTAACATTCTTTGATTCTTTTTCTCAAATGCTGTGTTCGCCAATTTCCTCCTTACTTATTGCCACATAACATGACAATGTCCAAGATGTGTATTTCCAATGCAAGCTGTTTATACATACAGTTTGGTTAGGTGGAATTTATTCTTCATGTGGTGTTTAAACCTGGGTTCTAGTTTAGCTATGTTTCCCTCCAGCAATCTATAGACTTTCCACCTCTTGGTATCTTCATATTAAGAGTGATTAATAGCTTCTGTCTTTTTCTTAAAATATATAAAGTAAGTGTATAAGTTTCTTGGCATATTTTGAGTTTAAGGAATTATTATGGTAAAGATACTGTAAGGTAGACATAAGAATTATAGAATATTCTCACAAACATGATGTTGACTTTTATCAACATCTGATTATAGAAACTAAAAGTCATTAAATCTTTTTTCCAATATCTGTTTTTCATGTTTGTAAATCATTTTGGTTGTGGCTTAGATAAATGAAACAGTATTATGAAGAGTTTCAAAGTGCGTGGCTTATCTTTGACATGCATCGGGATTGTCTTTGACACTAAAACAACACAAAGAGAATGGCTTATAATAAGGAGTGCAGAATACACAACCTCTGCCTACCATGAGTAATGGCTAATGGTATTACTTACTGCTTGCTTTCCATTGCAAAATAATTATCTGGAGCAGATAAGATCACAATATGGTTAATATCATAAGCCTGCCCCTGTTGCTAATATGATCTTATCAGTCACTGACTGATTACTTTCTAGGGAGAAGTATCAGCCAGTTCCCTTTTTTTTTTTTTTTAAACTGGGCTAAGCTGAGAAGCAAATCCTATACAGTACAATAGTAAAATGAGCTTTTACTTTTTTCTTTGATAAATATTTTGCTCACAGAGCTGTGTTTACCTCATGGGACTATTGCCAAAGGCAGAGGTTCAATTCCATGTGCTGAAATATATCATCATGTTTTGACATAATTGCATTTCTAACGGCCTCTCAGAGAAAGGAATGTATAAATGCCAATTACAGCATGGTACAAATAAAGCATTATTATGTGCTGTGGAACAATCAACATAATGGCAATATAGTCATATCATATTACGTTCAGTTATTTCTATTTCTTCTATTTGAATCTGTCAGCAAACGATTTTTGTAAAAATGCCCCAAATGTGACTTGAATGCTATAAAAGTAATAATTTCTTTGTCAGTGATGTATGTAAAATAATCTATATAAATGTATATATAGAGAGAGCACAAGATCTCATATATAGATGTGTGTAGATATCCATATGCAGATATAGATATAGATAGGTATTCCATATACAGATATAGATACATATATGATAGTCTACCACCACTTTGATTATTTAATTATTTAAATTATTTTATTTAATTATTTAATTATTCAAATTACTGTTCTGAAAAGCAGAAAATAACTGAGTAACTAGTTTCAGCCTTGTTAACATATGAGACATATGAGAAAGTGATAACAACCAAACACACTAAAAGGAAAAATCACAGAAATAATAACTCAAAAAGAAATGTAAGTATAAAACACAAGCACTAAAATGAAATGCAGATTGTTTCTAATGTTTGAAGGAAACTCTTTTTTATTGTTGAAATAAATATTATGCAATAGGGAAAAAATATATTACTTATTTTCTTCAAACCAAAATGTCTTAAAGGTGTACAGACTCTTGAAAATGATGTGCTGAATCAAGGGAATGCTCACTCTAATGTCAGCATTGGAAAGCTGCCGAACGTCTTCTGATCTTGAGCTACATAACAAGTCAAAAATAAATTGTTTTCACTTTAGTTTTTTACCAAGTCATAACCTATTTGACAATATGGCAACACTACCCAGGAAAGAACCTTATTGGTTTGGGCATCTAGTTTAAAGGGAGACAAACCATAATATGTCTGTGATGAAATGACCGTCATTCTTGGTGTGTTGCCCTCGAGCAACAAATTTAAATCTGTCAGTGAGGAAAAGATTGTCTTTTTCAGAATAACAGGTTATTGGTTTTAGAAGAAAATCACTTAATAAAATTTTATTTCAGAATTTTTACACTTTCACAATTACAGATTTGTAGCGGAGTTTTTAATTATTCCAAACATAGAATATTTATACAATATTAAATATAAGAAAGGAAATATAAAGTCCTATTTCATTAAGACAGCTCAAATGGTATAGTTATGGGAAATATGTATACAGTAAATATTGTAAAAGATGCCAGAGAAAATATTTAGAAGAAAATAGGGTGGCAGTGTGGAGGAGAGGAAAGAGATTAGAAGTGAGACACACTACCATATGTAGCATGGCCTGTATAATGTGGACTTCATTTGAATCAAGAAATTTTGAAATCTTTAATTGAAATTTTCTAGTAGATAAAAGAAAAATAATTACAGGTCTGTTCGGTGGCTTAAGTGGTCAACCATCTTAATGCTGGATTTGCAAACTTTATGAGTCATCAAAAGCTACAAATGTTTAACTTGAAATGGATTAAAGACTTGAATAAGACCTAAAACCATTAAACTCCTAGAAGAAAACATAGGTAGCAAACTCGACATGGGTCTTAGGAATTATTTTTTTGAATTTGACACAAAAAGCAAAAGCAGTAATAGCAAAAATAAATAAGTGGGGCTACATTAAACTAAAAAGCTCCTACACAGCAAGGGAAACCATTAACAAAATGAAAAGGAAACCTATGGAATGGGAGAAAATATTTGCAAATCACATATCTGATAAGGGGTTAATATCAAAAATATATAAATAACTTACACAACTCAATAGCAAACAAACAAACAATTTGATTAAAAAATGGGCAGAGGATCTGAATAGACATTTTTCCAGAGAAAACATATAAATGGTCAACAGATATATGAAAAAGTGATCAACACCATTGATTGTCAAGGAAATGCAGATCAAAACCCCAGTGAGCTATCACCTCAAGCCATTTAGAGTGGCTATTATCAAAAAGTCAAGAAATAACATGCATTGATGAGAAAGTGGAAAAAAGGGAACACTTGTGCACTCTTGGTGGAAATGTAAGTTGGTGAAGCCACTGTGGAAAATAGTATGCACGTTCCTCAAAAAATTCAAAATAGAGCTACCATATGATCCAGCGATTCCACTTCTAGATATTTATCCAAAGAAAACAAAAACACAAACTCGAAAAGATATATGCACCCCTATGTTCATGGCAGCATTATTTACAGTAGCCAAGACATGGAAGCAAACTAAGTGTCCATAGATAGATGAATGGATAAAGAAAATGTGGGAGACATACACACAATGGAATATTATTCATCCACAAAAATGAATGAAATCTTGCTATTTGTGACAATAGGGATCTTGACCTTGGAACTTGGATCTTGAGGGCATTATGCTAAGTGAAATGTCAGAGAAAAACAAATACTGCATGATCTCTTACAGTATGTGGAATCTAACAACAGCAACAGCAAAACAGCTGAGCTCATAGATACAGAGGACATACTGGTGGTTCTCAGAGGTAGGGGGTCGGAGGTGAAGGAAATGGGTAAAGGTAGTAAAAAGGTAGAAACTTCCCATTATAAAATAAATTAGTCATGGGATTGAAGGTACAGCATGGTGACCATAGTTAACAGTATTGCATTGAATATTTGAAAGTTTCTAAGTGAATAAATCTTAAAAGTTCTCATCATAAGAAAAAAAATTTGCTACTCTGTGATGATGGATGTTAATTAAATTTATTGTGATAATTTCACAATATATACAAATATCAAATCATTTTGTCATACACCAGAAAAAAATAGAATATGTTAATTTTATATTTCAATTTTAAAAAGCTGCAAGTAAAATTTAGTGTTTGTGATCATCAAATACCTTTGTCTAGTTCACTAGATTTTGTGTGCTTTCATTACACTGTTCTTAATTCATCAGATTTTACAACTGCATGTATATAAATGCTATTTTTTCACCCATGTAATAGATGCGTATTCAAAATTTCAAGCAAAAATGTTATCAGTAAAGAGATTTTTATAATTTATACATATGTAGAAGTTATATGTGTAACAATATATTAATTTAATATTAATGAGAAAATTTAATCAAATATGTTGTTTGTATATATTAAAGAATAATTGAAAAGTCCTTCCTCCTTTTTTTTCTCCATGGGTAAATGTTTCTTCTAACTTTATATATTTTCTGTAAATTAAACACCTTTAATTTTTGATACTAAAAAAGAGTATCATATTATTTTCCATATTTTTTGATATTAATAATGAATTTTAAAACATTAACATTAAATTTCTGTGGGTTTTCTGTGAATGCTATTATGTTAGAGTTATTTGTGCACTTTTACAAAAGCAGGCAATCCATCTTGTTAGCTCTTTAACCATACTGTGAAAGCATAATTGTATTCTGTGCATTCTTCGTTGACATTAAAATGATCTGTTAGGATCTGCAGGGGGGTTACTGGAACCAATCTCCTGTGGATACTGAGGGATAATTGCACTAGGTATAGTGCTATAAGACCCAAGTTCATCTTCCTTGGCACTTTTAAATACAACTACCAATGCTGTGGCTCAGTTTGAATGATTGATTTGTGGATGTTGGACTATTCTTGCATCTCTGGAATAAAGCCCAGTTGATCTAGCCAATCCCCATCGCTTACATTACCACCTGAGTTCCACCTCCTGTCAGCATTATGGGAGAAAACTGCTGAATGAAGAAGAGAAATGAATGGAGGCATGTTTTGATCTATGGAGAGCATTGAGAAAGGACTCCATTCGGGTGGGAGACCTGAGGACTCGTGAGAAGGGGCCTGAGCTAAGCTGACCTGGCTTCCATATCTGGCTTCCTGTGTGACTTTGGATACATACATTAAACTCTCTGAGGAACAGCTATTAAAGAATTTGAATGGAAAGCAATACACATACAGTAGATAGAAGTTAATTCAAAACTCTTCATTCGGGAGGACCTTCAAGATGGTGGAGGAGTAAGACGTGGAGATCATCTTCCTCCCCACAAATACATCTACATGTGGAACAGCTCCTACAGAACACCTACTGAAGGCTGGCAGAAGACCTCTGACTTCCCAAAAGGCAAGAAACTCCCCACACACCTGGGTAGGGCAAAAGAGGAAAGAAAAAACAGAGACAAAAGAATAGGGACGGGACCTGCACGAGTGGGAGGGAGCCGTGAAGGAGGAAAAATTTCCAAACACTAGGAAGCCCCTTCAGTGGGGGAAACGGGGTGGGGGTGGGGGAAGCTTTGGAGCCACGGGGGAGAGCGCAGCAACAGGGGTGCGAAGGGCAAAGCGGAGAGATTCCCGCACAGAGGATCGGTGCGGACCAGCACTCACCAGCCCGAGAGGCTTGTCAGCTCACCCGCCGGAACACGACGAAAAGACAACCCTCAGAATGGGAGAAAATAGTTGCCAGTGAAGCAGGTGACAAAGGATTAATCTCCAAAATATACAAGCAGTTCATGCAGCTCAATATCAAAAAACAAACATCCCAATCCAAAAATGGGGAGAAGACCTAAATAGACATTTCTCCAAAGATATACAAATTGCCAACAAACACATGAAAGGATGCTCAACATCACTAATCATTAGAGAAATGCAAATCAAAACTACAATGAGGTATCACCTCACACCAGTCAGAATGGCCATCATCAAAAAATCTACAAACAGTAAATGCTGCAGAGGCTGTGGAGAAAGGGGAGCCCTCTTGCACTGTTGGTGAGAACGTCAATTGATACAGCCACTGTGGAGAACAGTATGGAGGTTCCTTAAAAAGCTACAAATAGAACTACCATATGACCCAGCAATCCCACTACTGCCCATATACCTGAGGAAACCATAAAATAAAAAAGCCATGTACCACAATGTTCATTGCAGCTCTATTTACAATAACCAGGACATGGAAGCAACCTAAGTGTCCATTGACAGATGAATGGATAAAGATGATGTGGCACATATATACAGTGGAATATTACTCAGCCATAAAAAGAAATGAAATTGAGTTATTTGTATTGAGGTGGATCAACCTAGAATCTGTCATACGGAGTGAAGTAATTCAGAAAGAGAAAAATAATACTGTATGCTAACACATATATATGGAATCTATAAAACATGGTTCTGAAGAATGTAGGGGCAGGACAGGAATAAAGATGCAGACACAGAGAATGGACTTGTGGACACAGGGAGGGAGAAGGGTAAGCTGGGACGAAGTGAGAGAGTGGCGTAGATATATATACACTACCAAATGTAAGATAGTGCAAAGCAGCCGCATAGCACAGGGAGATCAGCTTGGTGCTTTGCAAAGGCCTAGAGGGGTAAGACAGGGAGGGTGGGAGGGAGATGCAAGGTGGAGGGGATATGGGGATATAAGTATACGTATAGCCGATTCACTTAGTTGTGCCGGAGAAAGTAACACAACAATGTAAAACAATTATACTCCAAGCAAGTTGAGATCAACAATGTGTTCCTGCCCACCCATCCGTCTGTAAGGGTGAAAACTAGAGGTAAGTTTACTAGTTTGTTAAGATCTCTTTTCCACATATCTTAAAAATATGAATAAAAAAGGTGTGTGAAGAGAGAATTTCACAATAGACTATTTTGCTTTCAAAGGCATATTTGAAAGTCTTAGATGATCCTACATATACAACTAAATTGGTATTGTTCAGTATTAGAGCATATAAAAGGAAATTATGACTGTCTACATATCAGACACGTGTGATTATTTGATCTGTTTACTTGCCCCTAGTGTCTGAAGACTTAAATTTATATAAAATATCTTTTTCAAATAATTTCTCTGTCAAAAATTTACATGGATTTCTTATTTCATTAGCAACTATTAATTATAACCTCTTTTGAGTTCACTCACAAGCCCTCTATACTATGGCCTTCTTCCTGTTTAAATGTTTTCCCTTGAGTTGACTCTATTCCTGCTTTGTTTCTCTTTACATGTCACATTCATCTACAACATATTATGTGTTTCATCCTGACAGGCATTTACTCCTTTATTCCTTCGATTTGTTCATGAGCTTTTTATTTCTAAATGCAAAGTCTAAATATTCTATTAGCTTTTTCTGCTTACTTTATTCAAGGGTCCTTCCATCCCTGAATGCTGACAAAGTCTATAACTAGATTCTGTCAGCAAACTGATAATGTTTATAGCAGTACCTTCTATCTGCTTTCTTCCAAGAAATTATATCCAGGTTACTGTTATTAATAATACTGTATATTAAAAACATACCATAATGAAAAAGACAAATGATATATATGGCAAACATGTTAAATATTATTAACTTAAAAATTCCTACAAGCAACAAGGATATATTGGACAGCACAGGGAAATATAGCCATCATTTTGTAATAATTTTAAATGGAGTGTAATCTATAAAAATACTGAATAAATGTGTTGTACACCTGAAACTAATATAAAACTGTAAATCAGGGCTTCCCTGGTGGCGCAGTGGTTGAGAGTCCACCTGCCAATGCAGGGGACACGGGTTCATGCCCCGGTCCGGGAAGATCCCGCATGCCGCGGAGCACCCGGGCCCATGAGCCATGGCCGCTGAGCCTGCGCATCCGGAGCCTGTGCTCCGCAACAGGAGAGGCCACAACAGTGAGAGGCCCGCGTACCGTGCAAAAAAATAAATAAATAAATAAATAAGATTTTGGGCTTCCCTGGTGGCGCAGTGCTTGAGAGTCCGCCTGCCGATGCAGGAGACGCGGGTTCGTGCCCCGTTTCGGGAAGATCCCACATGCCGCGGAGCGGCTGGGCCCGTGAGCCATGGCCACTGAGCCTGCGCGTCCGGAGCCTGTGCTCCGCAAATGGGAGAGGCCACAACAGTGAGAGGCCCGCATAACGCAAGAAAAAAAACAAAAAAAAACAAAAAAAAACACTGTAAATCAAATATACTTCAATAAACTACGTAAAGCTGTTGTCAGAGAATTTAAAGTAATAACCAGAAATAAGTTTAAATCCCCCCCCCCAAAAAAAGAACATTTGCTGACATGGCAAAATATATAACATATTGTTTTGTGGGTAAATAAGGCCCTGAAACTATGTATAGCATAGCATAATTCTATTAAAAATTATTTTACATATATACATACACACTATAGGCATAGAAAGAAAATATATCCACAGTTTGACAGTTTATCTCTGGGTAATAGAATTATTGATGATTTTTTATATTTTACTTAATAATTTTATGTATTTTTCAGATTTTCTAAAATAAAATTTGTAAAAAATTAAATTTGAAAAAAAGAATTCCTACAAGCAAGAAAATAATAATGCCTAACAAATATTAAAGAACATGCTCTAGTAATTCACATAATCAGAATTTTAGAATAAGTATATTTAAATTTTTCATCATAAAATACAAAATAATACCTTAAACTGATACACATATTAGCTTTTCAACAAGAAATTCTTGTATTTTTTTTTCAGTTCTAAGAAATAATGTAAAGAAATGGGCACTGTGATATATTGTTACTACCAATAGAAACTAGAAAGCAATCTCCCATTATGAAGTGATAGCTTTAAACACATTCATATTTCTGTCATGGCAATGCTACAAATGTGCCTTTTTCCTGGAGAAATAATGAAAACAATTTAAAAGCTTTACATATATGAAAATTTTTCATAGCCTTATTTATGATACCAAAATTTAAAGCAGTCTGTAGGTTATAGTTAAATAGTTAAAATGAAATCAGGAATATCGAATTGTAAGGGATATTGGGCAGTTATTAAAATTATCCTGAAATGGTGATAAATGTAACCATATAACCCAACTTAACTGGTGTGGTTGGTATCAAATACTTTTTTCAATTGTTCTATGTAATTATACTCATATTACTTAGCATTCCCTAATACTGTATTCAGAATACATTTACTGACAATGATTTGCTCTTGTTTCTTTGGTCTAGTTTTAGAATCCAGGATGTCCTTCTTTATCCCAGCTTCCCACTGTCCATGCATGGTTTGTGAGTTATGTGTCCTAATTATTCATTGATTCTGTATTCTCTTAGTCATTCCTTCCTCTGTTATCCTAGTTCATATCTGCATTATCTTTCCTCTAAATCCATTTTCTTTGCTATTCTCCCTGTCTCCAGACTTGTTCAATTAAAATTCACACTTCATTTCCTGCCTAGAGGATCTTTGTATAATGTAAATCAGATTGTGTCACTTTCCTTAAATTTTGACTTCAGGATAAAATCTAAGTTCCTTGCCCTTCCATGGCAAATCTCATCTGTCATCTCTCCATGTCTCTCTATTGAAGCTTAACACACACAGCACACAGCTCCCTCCATACTGAGCTATATGCTACCTTTGTTTATATTCTGACTTCTTTCTTGAAAATATTCTTTCCAATTCCTTACCTACTAATTCCTTCTGTTCACCCTTCATGACATAAAATATAAAGTTAAATACAATGGAAGATTATAATAAGTATGAAGGATCTTATTCTAAAACATCTTTCCTTTTTTTAATTTTAAATTAAACCTGCAAATGAGTATTTAGAAGAGTCAACCTGACCTCATTTAAATTCTTCTTTGCCATATTTTTGCTAGTTTAATCCATATATATATATATATATATATATATATATATATATATATATATATATCAAGAAACAACAATGCACATTTTTTTATACATATATATATATATATATATATATATATATATATATATATATATATGTCAAGAAACAACAGAAGGCCAGTGCTCCTTTTGAATGGTCAATCTTCTGTCAGCTGACATACTCTGACTTGAAGTTGAAGGGTCATACATCTGAATCTGTGATGGTGGTCCAAAAATGATTTTTAAAATGTAACTGACTTTAAGTTTTAGGCTTTGAGGTATTTGAAGAAAAAAAGCTGAAAGTTTCATATGTTAAATTATTATTTTTTTAATTTTTACTCATTTATTTTTGGCTGCGTTGGGTCTTTGTTGCTGTGTGCGGGCTTTCTCTAGTTGGCAGTGAGCGGGAGCTACTCTTCGTTGCAGTGCGTGGCCTTTTCATTGCAGTAGCTTCTCTTGTTGTGGAGCACGGGCTCTAGGCGCGCGGGCTTCAGTAGTTGTGGCACGCAGGTTCAGTAGTTGTGGCTCGAGGGCTCTATAGCGCAGGCTCAGTAGTTGTGGCGCACGGGCTTAGTTGCCCCGCGGTATGTGGGATCTTCCCGGACCAGGGCTTGAAGCCGTGTCCCCTGCATTGGCAGGTGGATTCTTAACCACTGTGCCACCAGGGAAGCCCCATATGTTAAATTATTGACAAAGTAAAAATCCTTTCAAAAATATCATGTAAAATTATTACCTAATAATATACAGTGAATTTAAGACTATTGTCATATATCTTAAGGAAACAACATCAATCTCAAAGAGACATCTGTACCCTCATGTTCACTGCAGCATTATTAACAATAGCCAAAACAGAGAAAAAAACTGTCTATGGATGGATGAATGAATATAAAAAATGTGGTATATATATAAAACAGAACATTATTCAGCCATTGAAAAGAAGGAAATACTGCCATTTTGACAACCTGGATAGACCTTGAAGTCATTAAGCTAAGTGAAATAAGTCAGAGAAAGACAAACACTGTATGATCTCCTTTATATGTGGAATCTAAAATAAACGTGAATTCTTAAAAACAGAGAACAGATTGATGATTGCCAGAGTTGGGGGATGGGGGATGGAAGAAATGGGTAAAAAGCTACAAACTTCCAGGTGTAAGAAAAATAAGTTTTGGGGTTGTAATATACAACAGGCTGACTGTGTTAACAATATTGTGTTGAATATTTGGAAGTTGCTAAGAGAGTATATCTTAGAAGTTCTCATCACAATAAAAAATTTGTAACTCTGTGAGGTGAAAGATGTTAACTTGTGGTAATCATTTCACAATCTGTA
Organism: Lipotes vexillifer; assembly: GCF_000442215.2. NCBI lineage: Eukaryota > Metazoa > Chordata > Mammalia > Artiodactyla > Lipotidae > Lipotes > Lipotes vexillifer. The sequence goes on from NW_006792522.1 coordinate 129,163, forward strand.
CATGTAAAAAATTATTATGTTACAATCTTAAAATAATACAATGTTAGATGTCGATTATATCTCTGTAAAACTGGAAAATAAAAAAAAATAGACTCTTGCCTAACATTTTAAAACTCTAAATGCAAATTTTGATAATTTAAGATATGTTAACTATTACTGCCTTCTGGAATCTATTATTGCCAAAAACTTATATTTGGTAGATCCTAATTTAAACAGAGTTAAAACTAATGTTGAAAAATATAAAAACTAACATTCAAAATATAAAAATTATTTTCAATATTTCAAGTTATATATCACCAAGATCAGAGTTCAGCAAACTATCACCCAAGAGTCTGCTGCTTTTTTTTTATAAATAAAGGTGTGTTAGAGCACAGTCACACTCATTCTTTTACTTACAGTTTTTGGCTACTTCCTCCCTACAAGGGCTAGTACAGTTGAGTAGTTGGAACAGAGCTTGGATGACCCTCAAAGCCTAAAAATATTCACTCTCCTTTTTTTTTTCACAAAGTTGTTTGCTGACCCCTGATCTAGCCTACGTATTTTGTTCACTTCTGACTCCACCTTAAGAAGAATACTGGGGAATTGTGTTTCACTCATTCTCTATCCTTCTTTATAGCCTCTATACTTTGTCAGTTTCCTTTATTGATATGTAAGTAGTTTAGCGATTTTGGGGTGAGTGAAATGGTTCTCTTCAGCTGTTTTCTTTATTCAGTTTTTGTCTTTATTTCCATAATTCATACATATTCCACAGGAAAAATAGGCTTGTTAATTATTGGGTGTAAGTACAGGCAACTCAGTGATTTAAGACTAAACAAGTGAGATTTACACATTGCCAAACCACTCAGCATACATCTCATTACTATGTCATTCATGAGAGCTGATAATTCTGCTTCTGGACCTAAATTAACCCTCTAATCTGACTATAAAAAAATACCTCCAGTACTTTTGGAAGGTAAGTATATTAATTTTTCTGAGTTAGATAACCCATTAAAAATAGTTGTACATTCTATGTGCCATTTATTTGATGCTACATAGCCAACTGGTGAAACGTGGTATGACATTATGAGGCAAAATATGTTTATGTTTTAAATGTTTATCATATTTTATGAATAAGGGAAGAGAAAATTCTACCAGTCACAAAATCAAAGGCAGAGATACATTCTACAACATAAGAAGGATCAGTTATTTTCAGTTCAGTCCTTAATTGAGCCTTTTTTAAAAATATGTATTACAGATTTATAAAGCTTTAACTGTAGGAGCTAGGCTATCATTTATTTACTATATCTTCCCAATTGAAAGTATGTTCCATGATAGCAGGGAATGTGTCCTTTTCACCCAGAAGCTAAAGTAATGTACAGTAGGCACTCAGAACAGCATCTGTTAAATGAATGGGTTGGAGTTACCTAACTAGATCCTTCCTACAACATTGTGAGTTAGGCACAACGTTGTGAGTTGTGTTAATGTTCTCAATTTTTAAAGGAGGTAAGTAAGACTCAGAAAAATTATGTGACTTACCCTAAGACACACAGCTTTTATAAAGAGCCAGGATAAAAACAACAACAAGACAGAAAACTATGTCTTCTGCATCCCAGGTGTGTCTTTTTTGCTTATACAATATTTCCTTTTCTTTGAAGAATAAAGAAACTGGAATTGGTTACCTTAGGGAAATTTTTTATATGAAGATTTAAGAAGAAGAAGAAATAATTTTAATATATTCTTAAAATTTTGTTGTTTTTTTGTCTGTATAGCTCAAGACACAAAAAATAAAATGGCTTCAGTTGAAGTGGGGATAATTCAGGTAGTGACAAGAAATTTCTTCTTAATCTTTCATTATCTTCTTGCCTTGGACTCAGTAGAGAGATTCATCTGCTTACTTCTGCATTTTAATTATCACCACCTGCTAACTGTATTAACTACCAGAAAAACAGAATGAGTAACAAAGTGCTGGAATGTTGTTACTCCACCCACAGAGAAGCATTGCAGACTTAGCAAAAGATGGTTCAGTAGTTCTTCATGACACAGTATATAAGGGAGAATGTAGAAACTTTCCAAAATCACCACATTTAAAATGTTTTGAGCATAGGTATTATATCTAATATTTATTGATGATTTTCTTTGATTGTAACTTTTATATAATTTCAATTTTTTAAAGGTTGTAGTATCACTGAAGTAGTAGTCATAAAATAAGGCCTGACATGCATTTTACATGGAAGAAGCTTTTTTTCCAAAGTTTCCACAAATAGCTAGATATTTGATTATTGTACTAAACTCACAGTTAACAAAGATGAAAGTGGTGAGAGAAAATGTTGGATTAAAAATATCTCCTTTTCTCTTTTCCAATTGTTTTATCCATTTTTGTCAAAATGGACAAATGTGAAATCAATTTATTTAGCCTGAAAAAAATGATGGGACCATTATGCTCAGTTTTATGACAACAATTTTGAAAAATAACTAGAGGTAAAGGATCATGTCCTAAAATAATATTGTCAATGAATTGAGTCAAAAGAATACACAAAGACAATATCAAACGAAACTACGTATTTAAATTTTTATTCCTAAAATAGTTGTTAGGTCTTGAATTTTCAGGTGACATAACAAACCATTAATAACAGATACTTTCAATGTTATGTAAATTCTGCTGGAGAATGGGAACAATAGGAAAGCTTTCATATTAATTTTGTGGGGTTAGTCTAATTCTGACACAAAATCATGGCAAAAATAACAGAAGAATAAAACTACAGAACAAACTAAATATGAATGTACAAAAGAAATACTAAATTATTAGCAAAGAAAATCTAGCAGTGTAAGGAAAAATGCATTGTTACTCCAGAATGAAAGCAGGATTCAAAATTAGAAAATGTGTTAATAAATTTACTTTGTAAGTAAAGAATATAAAAGATAGGATCTATTAATAAAGGCTAAAAGGACATTAGATAAAATTCAAACATTTCCCTCTAAAGAAGTCCCTCAGGAAGCTGGCAGTAAAAGAAACATCCCAGTCCAATGTGGAGAATCTTATCAAAAACCTGTAATAGACTCTTATTGGTGAAATTTTAGAAGTATTCTTATTAAAACATTTCTGCTATGTTTCACTTAACATGGAACTGGAAGTCCTAGAAGATGAGATGGGGGAAAAACATAAGGGTGATAACATTCAGAAAGTAAGAACTAACACAGAATTAGCTATATTATCTCCAGTTTCTGAAAAGAGCAGCCACCTCATAGTGTTTAATCACAGTGAGCTCTAAGATGTCCTAATCTCCAACCACTGGGTTAATTTCAGCCAACCCAGTTCTCTCTCTGTAGCCTTCAGAGTTCTGTGAACTGACTAGGATCAAGAGCTCAGTAGAGCTGAAGGGAGCTGCAATGTGTCAGAGTCGCCAATTCAAGCAATGTGCCAAAATGGAAGTAATCATCAAGCCTTAATCACTTACTATGCTAGTATAAGTAAAAGGCTAAAACTAGAGCCAGCATCAACTCCCTCCTTTTCCGATTTCACCCTTGGAATGGAGTGCCAATCAGGGGTTGGATCAGCACAGGTGTGCTGGTCATATATCAATGCTGAAGGAGCCCTGAAATAAAGGCTCTTGGAATTTTAATAACTGGGGGGCTAGCAGAAGGCAAAATGGGGAGGGCTAGGAGTAGAAAAGAACTAGGTACTGTGTCAGAGTAGGGAAA
>NW_006792522.1:132923-152233 GCF_000442215.2 Lipotes vexillifer
GGGAAAGATGTCTTCAGGATTCCCCTATAAGGAAACTTCCAAATGCAAGTGCCTGGGCTGGGAATGCAAATATACAAAAGAGGATGCCAGCCAGAGGGTCTTGAGTCCCTGACTGTAACTCCTTCAGAGAGTGCAATGCATTGACTATGCATCAAGTCCGTTGAAGAGACAGCAGTTTTCTGTTATGAGGCCTGCCATGTAAAGCCTTTGTACTTGCCTATGGTTGAGCCTGAAAAATCACACGAGGATTTTTGGCCAGGAGCTGGACTGATCATTCTGGAGGTCCTCAAGACTGCCCTCAGACTCAGTAATTTTCTAGAACAATTCTTAGAACTCAGAAAAGTGGTTATACTCATGGTTTTGGTTTATTACAGTGAAGGGATACAGATGAAAATAAAGGGAAGAGGTACATACAGCAGGGTACAGAAAAGATCAGTTGCAAAGCTTCCAGTTGTCTTGTCCCAGTGGACTTCTGTGGACAGTGCTATTTCTCTCAGTAATGACATGTAATAATAACACACAGAGTATTGCCAATGAGGGAATCTCACCAGAGTCTTGTGTTCAGAGTTTGTATTGGGAGTTGGTCACACAGACATGGCTAAACAGTCACATGGCTGATCCTACTCTCCAACCTCTACAGTGGTCATGCTGGTATCATGTATCCCAAGCTCCCACACATGAATCGCATTGCTAACATAAATTACCTGGTATGGCCCCAAATCTCCAGATAAGCAAAAACACTCCTGTTGGGCAGGACATTCCATGGGCTAAAAGGTTCCCTTCCAGGAAGTGGGGGCAAAGGGCCAAATCTTTCTATGGTCACAGTTAATCTTTTACTACACACTGTTTTTCTCCCCAGAATCATCAATTGCTTCTGTGTTTTGGGATCATTTCCATGAGCATATTAATATGTCATATAATGTATAAATATCAAATTAAAAAGCAGCAGAAATAATGCAAATTCTCTTTGATCCAGTGTCAGTCTTCAGCTACTATCTCATTTCTCTGTTATGCTTCTTATGTAAAATATACTGAACTCTCCAGTCAGGGTGTGTTATATACACTAGCAATCTCCAGGGCAGTTTCCTCAATTCTGAATCTTATCTCTATACTACACTGACTATACTGAAGCAAAGTCATTGTCAGACAATAACTCCTATGTGCTTCAGAGAACCTAGGGTTCCTTTGATCCACCCTGGGCATAGTTACTCAAATCAGGGATATCATGCAGGCTGTTGAAATGTTCACAGCTGAAAATACAGTCGGAGGATTACTTACAATAGTAATTGATTCTTTTTTATTTCATATATGTTCTGTTTTCTAGTTTATTCAGTTCTTTGATGTAAGCTTATTCCATTTGGATTTGAAAGTATCTTATAAATAGCTGCATATGGAATTTTGCTTTAAATTACTTTTTAATTTGTAGCTGTTTCACAGTAGTTTTCAAGACCAGTGAGATTTTCAGTCCTTTTTTCAATAATTTTTTTATGAATTCAGAAAGTTAACAGAGTTGTTTAGTACAGTTCCAGACTAATTTTTTTTTTTTTTTTTTTTTTTTTTTTTTTTTGGCGTAGCCGCTCCACGGCATGTGGGATCTTCCCAGACCGGGCCACGAACCCGTATCCCCCGCATCGGCAGGCAGACTCCCAACGACTGCGCCACCAGGGAAGCCCCAGACTAATTTTGAACAAATTTCCGAACTAGAAAAAGAATCACAATACAAAAAAGTAATAGCATATTATAGTACAGAAAGCTAATTTCCTGTTGCTGTTACAGATTCACTCACTAAAAATGTCAGGACAATCTTATTTCATAATTTTAACACAGTAGTGGAGAGCTGTTGTAATAGAGCAAGTATTATGATGATTAGGTTTTACTGAATAATGTGGTTCTTCAAAGGTGATAGCTGTGGATATTGATTTTCCAAATGGACTGGGTCATTGATTGAATGCAATTTGAAAAGGAACCAAATTAGTCTCTTGAATTTACCTGGGCCTGCTACCGGTAGAATACATTATCTGAGGAATCCCGTAGCTAAGTTTAACAGGTCAAGGACTCCCCCTGTCTGTTTGTACACTCCTGGAATTCTTTCTTAGTTAATGTTTACCTGTAAAACCATAGGTGACTGCAAGGAGTTGCTCAATGATTGATCTTATTTGCTAAGATAAGCAAATCCCAGAATTGAATTGAGAATGCCAAGCTTTTTGATTCATATTACAAAATGAAGAAGTAGGATGTTGATTACATTGTGCAAATATAAGTTATTATTGGGAGATAAGACATAAATATTTCTGCTGAGACGACTGACATAAGAGTGAAACAAATAAATATTCCTCAATAGAAAACACCTTCATGTGAAAGGCAGTACATTATTCTTTAATTCCTATTAAGCAAAAAAGACCTCATTCATTGAGACTACTGCAAATGCAGTCAAATTAGTGAACTGTATGTTTCTAAGATTCTAAGCATATTTGTTTTTTCATATTTCAATCTTTCTGAAATTGGAATATCATTCAGTGTGCATATTTAATATAGAGTGTTTCCATTTCATGTTACTAATTGATGATATACTTTACAATCCATAGGAAAAAATAAAATTCTATGGAAATATCACTTATTTTTAAATATTGTCATGAACTGTTTATAGCATAAAGAAAAGATCAGGGATAAGAAATGCCCAATACTAATATTTTGTTTTATTTTCATGTAACAAAAACAAAAGGTAAATTTGAATGTTTCTCTCTGTATGTCTGACATATTTCAAGTTTCTTTTCTGCATCTATTAGGAGTAGTAGATGGAGAAAAGAAATTTGAAAAAATCTCGAGTTGTCAGGTACCATTCATGTGCATGCTTTTATACTACTATTCATAAAAATTCATACTATATATAAAGTATATATTTATATACTATAGAATTATATATAATATATACATTTTGAATATTGTATTCAATTTATTCTAACATACTTTTATATATTTAATGTCTGTGAAATTACAGTCATTGGCATCTTAAAACAACAAATGGCAATATTTTGGTTTCTTTTATGGTAAATAATATGAGTATGTTATTTTATCTTCATGTTTGGTATCATTTATTTTATTCTAGTTTTTATTGATGTTTATAAGATACTTTATTCATTCATTTTAATCAATCTCCTTTCTCTCTGGTAAAGGTTATGTTTTATTTCACTTTATAATTCATATGGTGAAGTTTCAATTATTACCTGGCCACAGAAGGTTCATATTTATTTATACTTCTTAGCATAGCAGGCATACACACACATTCATATATATATACAAACATATATATGTATACATATATATGTGCATAAGTATTTCAGTTTTGAATAATTTTTAAATATTGAGTAATCAAGTATTTCTTTGCCAATTCCTTCATTTTAGTATTTTGCAACTGCTGTATGTTCTATCAAGTCATTTTATCATCTGTTTCACTTACTCATTATTTCTCAGTGCAGTGTTTTGGAAACTACCTTCCATTTCACAACTCTTTTTCACTATCCACTAAAGGATTTATGCTCTCAACTGAGTCATTTTTATTTTAATATTTATTACTTTTATTTCCAGCATTTATAATTGAATGTTTTTCCTGTAATTCGGTTATGCCAGATCGTTTATTTTCTCTTTTATAGGTCCTGATGTATAATTACCTACTCATTTTTGTTATTACGTCTTAATACTATCTTAATTTCACATTTTTACTATAACTTTGTTGGTTAACATGCATGTTATATAATTTTGACATATTATGATAGTATAAATACTTTGCTGCATTCTTGAAAATACTGGAATCTTAGATGGCCTGTTGTATTATTACATTTTGATTCTACATATATTACATGATAGCCAACATAAAGTATAGTGTAATGTGTACCCAACATTATGGCCCATGTACTTACCCTTTTAATTGCTTTTTGTTCCTTCCTTTATTTCAATGTTGCTTTGTGGTATTATACACTATACTACATAAAATATGCCCATTAGGTTTCAAGCAAAAATTTCTTTGTGAGAGGGAAGGCTTAACCTCACATCAATTATTGTTTGTCAGAGGTGAGCCATATACCACAAGAAACCCACCACTACTCAACTACTGCCAGACTAGAGTTAAGTTCCATTCTTCAGTCTGAGTTTTTGTTTTTTAGTGGACATTGAGATGTATATTCAGTTGAGTAATCTCTTTAAAATTTGGATCCAATACAGTATCTATTTTTAAAAATGACGAGATATTTTAAAGTGAAATCTTATATGCCAACTTAACTTGATGTCTCTTATTTCTTATTTAATTTGAAACTTACAAATTAAGCAGGCATGTGCGAAGATGTTTCAGTATCTTAAAACTCAATACTTAAATCTTTGTTTGAATACGTTGTAGTCAATAAACAGAAATAAAATTGCAAAATTCAATCAGTTATTAATAAGTAGACATTACTCTCATATAAATTTTGAATTGGCTGAAAAGTCATAGTGTGAAAATAGATACAGCAGATATCCAGCCAACACTCATGGAGTTATAAGTAAGTTTTAAGTAAGTTATAGGCTGTTTTTGTTTTATGTTTTTTTCTGAATGAAGAGATATTTAATCTTTTTTGTTTAGTTCCATTGTAGTGTACTGGAGGCTAAAAAAGGTGGATTTTATCTATGTACACTTTCAAACACATGAACAGGTATTTTCATGAATCCAGGTTTTTAATTCACCTTCTTCTAATGATATGTGTTGTGATTTATCAAACACAAATAAAACCTGCTGCCTAACCTATTAGAATTTAAATCCTAAAACTCTGGTGGCTTTAATATAATTTTCATATACTTTCCTTGTACCTCAATTTCCTTAAGAATTTTTCAGACTGATTAATTTGATTTAAGTTAACTTAAATGGCTTTACATTTATTTTTGGTGTGGGACTTGGAGTTTAAAACAGAAGTGAAATAAGGCATAACCACACAAATATATAAAAGAGAGTCATTCATAGCCAAAATATGCTGTTTTCCTTTATCCTTCAGAAAAGAATGTTCTTTTTCCAATAACATTTGAAGAAACCATAGAGCATATTTACTAAAGTTGATTTTTTAAAAATCTGATTATATTATTTTAGAGGAAAAGGAACAATTGGAGAACATCTACTTTTGCCAATATTTGTATCCTCCCTATAACTGATATACACTTATGTAAATAAGTGAAAATCATCATATGTTATTTTCAAAACGTGGGAATAGCAAATGAAATTGTGTGTGTTTTAAATATTTTATTCTTTGAGTCATTTTCAGAGAGCTCATCATTTGTGTTCACAGCATTCAAGAGAATGATATAGAAATTACAGTATAAAAATACATAAAGAGAAATATGATATAAAGAATTCTTCTTTGAGATATCACAGGCTGATGGATAAAAAAATAAAGAAAAAATTACATTTCTACTGACCGTAATGGTTTTCTAGGTAATTCATACCAATCTCCTCCACAAGGACAACTGTAAAAGATGAACAAATGCCTTTAAAAATAAATCTACATGAACAAATTCAAGAGATGACAAAGCAGTGAAGAATTATGTTGCAGTTAGGACCATTCTTCCCCTTGGAGTATCTGGTAATTTTGAAAAGGTTGCTGAAAGGCTGACAAACTGAAGAGTGAAAACTGAAACTTGAATGGAAGCTAGTGAACAAAATAGAGTCTAGATTAGGACAAGAGCATGCTACAATTTTGGGGTTACGGTAAATCAGAAGGAGTACAGCTTTCATAAGAAATGATGCACATCTTAAAATTATCTCCATAATCAAAACTGGGTTAAGGTGATCTTGGATTGCTTCTACCTCTGACAACTTGTGAGAGGCAAAATTACATTGTATTTGAAGAAAGTTACTATCATTCTTGCTCAGATTTTTCATATACAACATATAGAATCTTTAAAAATCGCCAGATATCAGAGAAAATAAGGACACTTGTTTCCTTATAAGGAAATAAGGTGTCAACACATATTAAATGTGGAGATCAACATACATTAAAATAGATTCAAAAAGGTTTTAGATAAAGGAGTTTTCAGACAGCTTTAAAATAATTATATTATTGGGTATTTTGAAAATGAAGAAACATATGAAAATACTAGAAGTAAAAAGTGCAGAATCCAGTAATGAACATGTGGAATTTGAAATTAAAAACACAATACCACTGTTCGCATTATAGCCCCCCCCAAACCCAAAACACTAAGGTATAAATCTATTAAAATATTTACAAGATTTATATAAGGAAAATTACAAACTTCGATGAAATAAAGCAAAGGATGGAATTAATGAAGAGCTATTCTATGTTCAGGAATAGCGAGAGCTAATATTGTCAAAATGTCAGTTATTCCTGACTTGATGTACAGATTTAATGAAATCTCCATTAAAATCCATTAAAAAGGGAAGTTATTTTATGGATATTGACAAGCTGATTCTAAAGTTTATGTGGAGAGACAGAAGGCCCAGAATAGCCAAATAATATTGAAGGAAAAGAACAAAGTCAGAGAATTGACACTACCTGACTTCTAGAATTACTATAAAGCCACACTAATCAAGACTGTGATATTGGTGAGAGACTAGTCAAAGAGATAAATGGAACAGAATAGAGAGTCCAGACATAGACCGACAAAAATAAAGTCAACTGAATTTAAAAAAAAAAGAGCAAAGGCAATACAGTGAAGAAAAGATAGTCTTTTCAACACATGGTCCTGGAACAACTGGACATCCATGTGCAAAAAAAAAATCTAGACACAGACCTTACATCCTTCACAAAAACTTAATAAAATAGATCATAAACCAAAATGTAAAATGCAAAACTATAAAATTCCTAGAAGGTAACATAGGAGAAAATCTAGGTGACCTGTGTATAGTGATGACTTGTTAGATACAACACCAGAGGCACAATCCATGGGAGAAATAATTGATGAGCTAGATTTCATTAAAATTAAAAACTTCTGGGGGCTTCCCTGGTGGCGCAGTGGTTGGGGGTCCGCCTGCCGGTGCAGGGGACATTGGTTCGGGCCCTGGTCTGGGAGGATCCCACGTGCCGCGGAGCAGCTAGGCCCGTGAGCCACAACTACTGAGCCTGCGCGTCTGGAGCCTGTGCTCCGCAACTGGGGAGGCCGCGATAGTGAGAGGCCCGCGCACCGCGATGAAGAGTGGCCCCCACTTGCCACAACTAGAGAAAGCCCTCGCACAGAAACGAAGACCCAACACAGCACAAATAAATAAATAAAAATAAAATTAAAATTAAAAATCTTTAAAAAAAAAAAATTAAAAACTTCTATTATGCAAAAGGCAATGTAGAGAGAAAGAGAAGACATGCTACAGATTGGTAAAAAATATTTGCAAAAGACATACCTGATTAAAAAAACTTATCTAAAACATATAAAGGATTCTTTTTTAATTTATTTTACTGAAGTATAGTTGATTTACAATGTTGTTTTAATTTCTATACAGCAAAATGATTCATTATACATATATAAATACACCACTTCATATTCTTTTCCATTATGGTTTATCAAAGAATATTGAATATAGTTTCCTGTGCTCTACAGTACGACCTTGTTGTTTATCTAGTCTATGTATAATACTTTGCATCTGCTAATCCCAAACTCCCAGTCCATCCCTCTCTCAACCCCCGTCCCCTTTGGCAACCACAGTCTCTTCTCTATATCTGAGAGTCTGTTTCTGTTTCTTAGATATGTTCGTTTGTGTCATATTTTAGATTCCACATATAAGTGATTCATATGGTATTTGTCTTTCTCTTTCTGACTTACTTCATTTAGTATGATAATCTCTAGGTCCATCCATGTTGCTGCAAATGGCATTATTTCATTCTTTTTTATGGCTGAGTACTATTCCATTGTATATATGTACTACATCTTCTTTATCCATTCATCTGTTGATGGACACTTAGGTTGTTTACATGTCTTAGCTATTGTAAATAGTGTTGTAATGAACACTGGGGTGCATGTATGTTTTCGAATTAGAGTTTTTTCTGGATATATGCCCAGGAGTGGGATTGCATAAGACAAATATGTGATATTGCTTATATGTAGAATCTAAAAAAAATGGTACAAATAAACTTATTTACCAAACAGAAAGTCACAGATGTAGAAATCAAACTTATGGTTACTAAGGGGGAAAGGTGGGGAGAAGGATAAATTGGGAGATTGGGATTGACATATGCACACTACTACATATAAAATAGATAACTAATAAGAATCTACTGTATAGCACAAGGAACTCTACTCAGTACTCTGTAATGACCTATATGGGAAAAGAATCTAAAAAGGAGTGGATATATGTGTATGTATGTATAACTGATTCATTTGCTGTACAGCAGAAACTAACACAACATTGTAAATCAACTCTACTGCAATAAAAATTAATTTAAAAAACATAAAGAATTCTTAAAGCTCAGTGAAAATGAACTACCCAATTAAAAAATGAACAAAAGATCTGAATCAACAACTCACCAAAGAAGATATACATTTGGCAAACAAGCATATGAAGAAGTGTTCAGCATCATATGTCATTAGGAAATTGAAAAGTAAAACAATAGTGAGGTTAGATTACATAATGACTAGAACACCCAACATCCAAAACAGTGACACATCAAAAGTTGGTGAGGATGTGAAACAACAGAAACGCTCATTCTTTGCTGGTAGCAATGCAAAATGTAACAACGACTTTGAAAGAGAATTTGGAAGTTTCTTAGAAAACTAAATGTACTCCTACTATATGATTCACCAAATGCTTCCTTGGTATTTACCTGAAAGACCTGAAAACTTACATCCACTCAAAAATCTGCACATGGATATTTATAGCAGCCTTATTCATAATTGCCAAAACTTGGAAGCAACCAAGTTGCCACATCTTCAGTAGGTGAACGAAGAAATAAATTGTGGTGCATCCACAATGGGATATTACTCAGCACTAAAAAGAAATGAACTATCAAAGCATGAAAAATATGGAGGAAGCTTAGTGCATATTACTAAGTGAAAAAAGTCAATCTAAAAAGGCTATGTATTATGATTCCAATTATATGATATTCTTAAAAAGACAAAACTATGGATATTGTAAAAGAATCCATGATTACCAGGGATTAGGGGAGAAGGAAGGATGAATAGGTAGCTTATAAGTCTTTGAAAGGAAAGTTACGTATGAGAATAACTTATATACTGTGCAGTAATATGTGAGTCTATTTTCATGATCTTGATGTCAGAAACAATATATTGAACAAGAAACCAAAGTCCTGGTCTAAGGAAATAATAATAAACTGGATTACAGTCTTTAATTAAGCCATTCCATATACCATCAGCCTTTCAGAAATTCATACAATCTGATGACTGTCAATACCGATCACTGTCCCAGAACTACACGACTAAAAGCTTACAGGTCATCTACAAAGGAATGTCACATCCTTCCAACTGGTAACGTATAAAAAATACAAATAACAATACCCACCACAGTGTTCTCAGTATTTCTGCATGGGTGACTGGAAGTGGAGAAAGGCTTGCTGGAAAAAAGCCATGATGGCCTGGGTCTTAATGAAAGCATCTAGCTTAAATAAGTGGAAAATAATAATTCATTATAGAAAGGCATAACAGTCTGAGCTGAGCAAAGTGAAAGTTCCTTGTTTTGTTTATGATGGTGTTGTTTTCCATTTGCTGGACAATGATTTGGGTAAAAATTAAAGTTCCTTTGGAGTCTGTAGGCAGGTACTGTGTTCTCAGGATGACAATCCCAAGGAAAATTAAACAGAGACTTATGTAGGGGTCTCATAACAAAGCATTCGATAGCAGAATAAGAAGCCTGGATTTTATGATCACAGAAAAGCCACTAAAGATTTTTCAGCAGTGAAATCACATGAACTCAATGACTATTTTGTAGAAACTGTGGGCAAATAACCTCTCTGAGCCTCCATTTTTATACTGTAAAACAAGGAGTAATAATACCTGCCTCATTGGGTAGCAGCTTTGGAATTTAATATTGATTTTAATATTTAATGCCTATTGATTCACACAAGAAAAATATAACAATAACTCCAATAGTTTGAATCTGGACAATAAAGAATAAATGTGATGCCATTATCAGATAAAGGGAAAGAACAAAAAAATAAGAGAAGTAAGAAGAACAGGAAGAGAAAAAGAAGAGAGAGAGATGGAAAAAGAAGAATAAACAGGAATAAATGAGCAAGGGGAGAAATGGGAAAAGATTGACAAGGAAATAAAGGGGTTGAAGAAAGATATGATGAAGGAGGAATGATTAGCTTAAATTTAATAGGATTTTGGGATGATGGCAAGATTCTAAGGTAAATGTTGAGCAGATATTTATGACTAGATGTCAGACAATAAGTCAGCTCTGGAACTGTGATGTGAGGGTTATCCTTATAAAGGCAAAAGGCCATAATGATAATGGGAGTTTAGGGCAAGAGACTATAAAAGAAAAAGGGGAAGAACAGAGAGAAGTTAGAGAAGAGGAAAGCAGCTTAGGACTGAAGATAATCTAGAGACTATTTTTAGGAAGTCAAAAAGAATATAAGTTGAAAATGTAATTGATTTTTTTCAATTTTATATACTGTGAATGTCAAGGAAAATGAGGGATTTATGAGATACATCTGATCTAAGAAAGTGCAGTTTTATTAACACAGTGGATTCAGAAGTAAATTGCAAGGAATTATGGTTGAAATGGGAAACATAGAGTGTATGACCATCTCCTAAGAAATTGAACAATTAAAGAAAAGAAAAAGTTTGAATAAAAATTTAACTTGAGCTGTGCATGAATTAAAAAAAAAATAGTGTCAGGAATGAGAACAGGACATTTTGGGGAATCAAAAGTAAAGGAAATGGTAGAAAATGAGACAATACAGCTATGAAGGATGGCTGGTGGGTAAATGACTGATAACATGATTTTTTGGAAGGAGGCAGGAAGGAATAAAAGGAGAACAGACAGAGCAGTCACAATTAAAGAAGCACAAATGGTGCATCTAAGCCGAGAGTGGAAATGTTAAGAAGAATCACACAGTTTGCTTGCTGAGAGGCTTGCCCAAGATCAGAGGAGGTTAAGAGATGTTTCCTAGGATATAGCATGATGTTACAAAATAAATGGTTTTGTTACTGAATTACCAAGGGAAAGCACTTTTGACTTTCTGTATCAAGCCTAAAGATAACTTCTTTACTAATTTTTCTATCTGGTAGAAAGTACCAATAGTTTATTCATCTTGTGAAGAGGTGAGAAAACACAAGAAGATTTTAAAAGAATCCTCAACATTGAGACAAGTTTCTATAATTTTGCTTCAACAAAAGAAATTTTATAGTTAGATTATTAAGTACTTCAATCTAAAAAGATGTCTAAGTGTCAAGCAAAGTAAATTCTATTAAAGAGAAGACTAAGTCCCTGTGAATCTTTCCTAACACTTTCTAGGAAGATATAATCAATGTGGTGTACTTGTAAATATTCCCAGGAGAAAAACAGGATGTTTAGAAATAAAGAATCTAAATTTCTCATTACTGTCCAGTATCATTGAAAATTCATCAAGCTAGCTCAACCATAAAGCAAATAAATCTACTTAAACAGTTCATTCTCCTTTTTTTTAATCTTATGCTATTTTAGAGAAGAAAGATATAAAATCATCTCTTTTTTAACATCTTTATTGGAGTATAATTGCTTTACAATGTTGTGTTACTTTCTGCTCTATAACAACGTGAATCAGCTACATGTATACGTATATCCCCATATCCCCTCTCTCTTGGGTCTCCCTCCCACCCTCCCTATCCCACCCCTCTAGGTGGTCACAAAGCACCAAGCTGATCTCTCTGTGCTATGCAGCTGCTTCCCACTAGCTACCTATTTTACATTTGGTAGTGTATATATGTCCATGCCACTCTCTCACTTTGTCCCAGCTTACCCTTCCCCCTCCCTGTGTCCTCAAGTCCATTCTCTACATCTGCATCTTTATTCCTGTCCTGCCCCTAGGTTCTTCAGAACCATTTTATTTTTTTTTTCAGATTCCATATATATATGTTAGTATATGGTGTTTGTTTTTTATCTTTCTGACTTACTTCACTCTGTATGACAGACTCTAGGTCCATCCACCCCACTACAAATAACTCAATTTCGTTTCTTTTTATGGCTGAGTAATATTCCATTGTATATATGTGCCACATCTTCTTTATCCATTCATCTGTCGATGGACACTTAGATTGCTTCCATGTCCTGGCTATTGTAAATAATGCTGCAATGAACATTGTGGTACATAACTCTTTTTGAATTATGGTTTTCTCAGGGTATATGCCCAGTAGTGGGATTTCTGGGTCATATGATAGTTCTATTTTTAGTTTTTTAAGGAACCTCCATACTTTCTCCATAGTGGCTGTATCAATTTACATTCCCACCAACAGTGCAAGAGGGTTCCCTTTTCTCCACACCCTCTCCTGCATTTATTGTTTGCAGATTTTTTGATGATGGCCATTTTGACCAGTGTGAGGTGATACCTCATTGTAGTTTTGACTTGCATTTCTCTACTGATTAGAGATGTGAGCATCCTTTCATGTGTTTGTTGGCAATCTGTATACCTTCTTTGGAGAAATGTCTATTTAGGTCTTCTGCCCATTTTTGGATTGGATTGTTTGGTTTTTTTTGTTATTGAGCTGCATGAGCTGCTTGTATATTTTGGAGATTTATCCTTTGTCAGTTGCTTCATTTGCAAATATTTTCTAATATTCCTTCTGCAGCAAGCAATTCTTGACGATTATATACCATTTACTTGTACTATAAAAATGTTCATATTTTTTTTCCAAAAGACAATCATAAGATTTTACTCCTTGCACTAGAATAGGTATATACTTGACATTCTATTTATAAGTTGGAAAAGGGGAAGCATCATATAAATACTTCAATTTAAGTTAGTCACTGAATAGCTTTGTATCCAAGATGGGAGTAGATGTTTAACAAGGAGGAAACAAATGTTAATAGTGTAACTCTTTGCCTAGTAGGTTCAAATATGAACTGTAATAACTTCATAAGTATAAATTATTTGGCTAAATTATTAAAATTTAAAATTCATTAAGTCTGTATATTTTTTCCAAATAAAAGCAGGCAAATAACGAAACAAACTCAGTTGCCACAAGGACATGTAATTTTACAAGTATAATGTTAATGGCTTCATGGCTAAAATTTGATATTATTTTATATGGCAAAATATTTGGATATTTTTGCTGTGACTTGGAAGAAGTGTAATATTTCATTAGTCTTTATATTTATTCTCCAGAACTGGAATAATGTATTTCAGTATAAAACATGCATTATACTCAGCTGCTCAATAAATTAAATACGCATGGAACACGCTCAGGTACACATCACTATATTGTTTTGCTTTAAACCCTCTGCAAATTCTGGTTCTGCTGACCACCAACATATGGAGGAGTTTTAGAGCTCTTTTTGCTCCTTAATACAAGGAGGAAAGACCAGAGTTTAAATTACCACGTAGACATGAAGTAAGCTAAGGAGACTACCTACTTATGGAGCCTAAGAGAAATGTGAGAGAGCGCCCGACAGAGAGACTATGTTCCTTCCAGTGATGACAAATAAAAATATGATTTCCTAAACATGTTCATATCATCCAGCCTTCTCCTTTGAGGAAGGATGAAGGTGTTAGGGGGTATAGCAACAAGACCTTGTATAGTTTGACATACTACTAGAAGCATCAGGGCCTAAAATTGAACATTTAATGAAATATCATTGAATGAGGAAATTTAAAAAAATACAAAACAGAAATAGAGTTACAGATGTAGAAAACAAACTTATGGTTACCAGGCGGTAAGGTGGGGAGGGATAAATTGCAAGACCGCGATGGACATTACACACTACCAAATATAAAATAGATAACTAATAAGGACCTACTGTATAGCACAGGGAACTCTACTCAATACTCTGTAATGACCTACATGGGAATAGAATCTAAAAAAGAGTGGATGTATGTATATGTATAACTGATTCACTTTGTTGTACACCTGAAACTAACAAAACATTATAATCAACTATACTGCAATAAAAATTTTAAAAAATGAAAAGTAAAAATAAAAACAAAATTCTCAACATATTACCAAATATCTAAATCCCCAAATCCAGAGAGCTAGCATAACTTTTGTTATGCTAATTACTTTACTGTGGTAAACTACCTAAATGAGGTTAAAAAAATTTTTTTGTAAAATGCAGTAACTTTTATTCTAATATCAGTTAAATCGGTTGTACATATATTGAATAATTTCTGGCAAAATTGTTAAAAAACATGATAAATTTATTACTGGGTAGAACCTTTCTTATTTTCTCATTCATGATACCAGTGCTCATATATTTATTACAATCACTAGTTAGCTGCTTACTCAAGTAATGATAATTTTACTCAAGATGATAATTTTACATCATGTAATTCTAATTTGACTCCCTTATCTAAATTAGAATTAAGGTATTCTTCATTTTGTTTATTCTCTACTTAACAAGGTCAGATTAAAACTAATGGAGAGAAAGATTTTGTACATAAGAGAAACATACCATATGTCATAGGTTTCATACTGTACAAAATACATTAAAACATCAATTCAGTTTAACTTTGAAGGAGCCTTCTCCCTCCATCCTTATCAATGGATTATTATTAAATTGAAAATACTTAAATTATCTTCAATATTAAAAACATTTGTATAGAATTTTCTGTATGCAAAAATAAACACAAGGTAAATCTGGAGACATAATTTCTTAACTAGAAACTGAGCAAGAAATATTATAAAACATTTTACTCAGTTAATTCCTGAAAAATCTTATATTTTGCAGGACACCTTCATGAAAGTTGGTATCTCTTGTTTTTACTTTTTATACTCTGTAACATTTCTTTACTCAGTTAATTGATTTGAAAATCTTAATTTAACATACATGGTGAAGATTTTCTGACACAACTGTTTAAGATGTATTTTACTCTTCTGACTTGTGACCTATGATCTTTGAGAATTGGTTAATCCTAATTAACTCAACAGGTGAGATCCCATGTGGATGAACTCAGAGTGTAATTTATTTCATGTTCAGAAAAGGACATAAAGCCATTAATTTGTGTGACATGTAAGCTAAACATTTTGCTATTTTCCACCTCACTAAATCTCAGACCAGCATTTCTCAGACTAATATTTTATACCAAAAAAGAAAAAAAAAATAGCAGACTTTAGTCACAGCTTCTTCTCTATTGACCTCTTTGTATTATCTATTATAAACATATCTCTAAAGATATCTAAATGTTATTGATTCCAACATTTACTGATCTCTACTTGGTTTTTGCTTCTGATTTAGAACTGGCTGTATATTATACTGTGTGACTAATTGAGTGTCCATTGATGAGCAAGGTGGTAGAGGAGACACAAAGTAACTAGCACTTGATCAATAATATTTTGTTTGAATGAGTACATGCCAAGTAGCTTGGGTAAAGGAGAAATACCCCATATGACATGGTGAATTCTGGTAATGAGTTTTCTCTTAGGTGGTGTGGAGATGTAGCTAAAAAGTAGACTAAGGATAAGTAGTAATTATTCTCTAATTGCTGATTGAGTATTATCCAAAATGAAAGGTTTTATGTAAAGTGTTACATTTTCAAATCTATCTTTGAGTTACTAGAACTAGGAAAAAATAGGATATTTTTTATCATAATAGGTTATTACATAATTTAGAGCTGTTTATCTCATGAGGGTGTATGGGACAGCCACATAGACCTTTTCAAATATTCAGTTAAATATATGGTCATATGGAGTTTAAATAACTAATTATACCTGGAAAAAAACAGATGTGTGAGCTATTTGCAGGGTAACATTTCAAACAAAGTAGAAAATTTTTCTAGAGATAACAATTTGGGTAAAAAATGGAAGAAATAGAGCAAACTGATAAAAGCATTAAAGAGAAAAAATTGGGAAACAGAACCAATGAAAAAGAGATGTACAGAGGTAAATAGGGGGGGAATCTATTAGTGGCTGTGATAATTTTAAATGTCAAGTTGGCTAGACTGCAGTGATCAATTGATTGGTCAAATCCAGTCTACATGTTGCTTGTATGGTATGTTTTAGAAGTCATTAACATTTATAATCACCAGACTTTGAATAAAGCAGATTACCCTCATTACTATGTGTGGACCTCATCCAATCAGTTGAAAGTCTTAAGAGTGAAGAATGAGTTTTCTTAAACTTCAGAAAAAGAAATTCTTGCTCAGTACTACAGCATAGAATCCTCTGAGTTTCCAGCCTGGCTGATCTGCCCTTTGGATCTCAGGCTCAAGACTGCAACATCAACTCTTGCCTGAATATCTAGCCTGCCAAACCACACTATGTATTTCAGACTTGTCTGCCTCTAAGCGTGAACCACTTACTTAAAGTAAATCTCTCTATAAGATAGATCTTTATTTATGTTTTTCCAGAGAATCCTGACTAATAACAGTGGCTAATGATGTAGTATCAAGGGGAAAATAATGGCCAGTGCATGGAAAGCTCTAGATATCCAAAAAGCAGAAAAATGGATAAAAAACTAATTATATTCTGAAATTGAGGTCAATAGTGACATTTAAAAGGGCACTTTTGTGGGAACTGTAGCTAATAGAAATTAGGTTTAAGTCTACAGAGAATTCACGAGACATGAGAAAGGGAATTCAAAACATAGAAAGCTCTTGGAAGAAATTTAGTAATGAGATAAATGATAGAGATATAAGAGAAAATCAGGGCTTCCCTGTTGGCACAGTGGTTGAGAATCTGCCTGCCAATGCAGGGGACATGGGTTTGAGCCCTGGTCTGGGAAGATCCCATATGCCTCAGAGCAACTAGGCCCGCGAGCCACAACTACTGAGCCTGCATGTCTGGAGCCTGTGCTCTGCAACAAGAGAGGCCGCGATAGTGAGAGGCCCGTGCACCATGATGAAGAGTGGCCCCTGCTCGCCACAACTAGAGAAAGCCCTTGCACAGAAACGAAGACCCAACAGGCCAAAAATTAATTAATTAATTAATTAGTTAATTAAGAAAATCAAAAGGGAAAGGAATTTACTTTTTGTTTGTTTTATTTTGAAAAACACTTGGAACACAGGAGGAGATACCAATAAAAGAAAGGAGATCAAGGACCTAAACTGAGAAAAGAAATTGATCCACAAAGCATCTAGAAAAAGAGAAGAGGGAATTGGATAGTGAGGACAGCTAGAATACAAAAATCTGTATCAAAAAATTATATAGATATTATTAAAAGATGAACTGAGGCATATTAAAAGTTTAAGAATTTATTTGAGCAAAAATTGATTTCAATTGGTAAGCACCCTATCTAAAAGGTAGGGAGGAGCTCCCAGGAGCTGTACAGGATGAAAAACTTACAGGCAAAAGAGAATGGAAGCAAGGAAGTCGTACTGGCAAAAATACAGATTGGTTATTAAAAGATTACTTTCACTTAAGGGATAATGGGGGTCTATCAGGCAGATTACCTAACTAGTGCTGGGCAGGAGATTCCTGATTGACTGTTTTAAGATTCCATTTCTGGAAGAGCCCTGACTATAATTTAGTTAAATTTTGGTTTGTTGATGGGGAGCTTAGAATGAGTGACTATATTTTGGACCTGTTGGTTTTTTTTTAAATCAACACAAATAAAGTTTTCATTATATATTAGTTTAATAAAAAAAAAGTTTGCCTGTTATTCTGTGTAGAAAATAGACTGGAAAGAGAGATCTACAAATATTCATAATACTTAGTTTTCTCTGGTTTATTTTAATTTCCTTAATTGTTCTTAATTGATATTTTCTAATGTGACTACAATGTTAAAAGTTACTAATAAATAATTAAATATAAGCTTGGGAACAAATAAGTGAAAAACAGGCTGGTGGAAAATGGGCACAAGATGAGAGTTACTATTTAGTTGGCTTGCTTGAACAGTGGAGAATTACCACATGATAGTGAATGGTGAGAAATATAGGATGAAAGCTATAAAATTTCAGCTTCTAAGAAACAGGATTTTTTAAAGGAAGTCTTCATGAACTGTGACATTTGACATAATCTATTCAGGAGGGGAAGATGTAGATAAACAGAAACAAATTTCTCCAAGAGGAATATTGTAAGCCCAAAAATGACATGAAGTAGCAGCACAAAAGTGCATGAGACCATTCTGTAATCAGTATTAGCTGCCTGTATTTTTTCACTGCATTTTATTTTGTTATGAATTTTCCATGTGCCACTGAATATTGCTTAGAAAAACATATATTTTAAGCAGACAGCACGGTAAAAAGTGAACATGCAAACAGACCTCTGATATCCACAGTTCACCCCAAAGGCTCTTTCAGTCATGCACTAAATAGTATTTAACTTAGTCATCTTAACTAATTTTATAAGGCAATAACAATTCTTATTAATACTACTGTTAAAACTCATGCAAAAGAATAAAACATCGGCACTGTTAAGCAAGGAAAACACATTTTGGCAAGAGTCAAGGGATGTCTTTTCATCTAATATTACTTATGACACTATCTTATAGAATAACATTCTTGGCCTAATTAAAAAGATTAAATCATTGTGTGTGAGTTATATAAATTGAGCTTGTTTTACTTAATATGAAATGGAAGGAATAGTGAAAGGAGAAAACTGTATGTTTCTGTAAAATTTCATTTTCTCAGAATTGTAAAATAATGTTATCTCTCTGCTATGAGACTACTCTCATGGTAATATTACAATTTAATTTGTTACTGAAATACATAAAACATAAGAGATAGTGGAAATAACTTTGTCCTTCCTTTTTGTAACTGGTCTTGTTCAATTTCTACTGCAAAATCATTTCTGATCTTTGTCATTGAATTATCTACAGAAACATCATCAGAGTCAAATATCTCTTTTCCCCTTATAATTTCTATATCTTTCTCAATATTATTTTTAGTTATTTTTAAAATTATACCTCAAGTAATAAAAATAGTCTACATAACAACTGCAAATATTGAAGTTAAGAAATAAAGCAATATGTTTGTCATTTAGTAAGATGTATTTTTTAAAAAATCTTTATTGGAGTATAATTGCTTTACAATAGTGTGTTCATTTCTGCTGTATAAAAAAGTGAGTCAGGGCTTTCCTGGTGGCGCAGTGCTTGAGAGTCCGCCTGCCGATGCAGGAGACGCAGGTTCGTGCCCTGTTTCGGGAAGATCCCACATGCCGCGGAGCGGCTGGGCCCGTGAGCCATGGCCGCTGAGCCTGCGCGTCCGGAGCCTGTGCTCCGCAAATGGGAGAGGCCACGGCAGTGAGAGGCCCGC
>NW_006792522.1:152649-160477 GCF_000442215.2 Lipotes vexillifer
GTGTGTTAGTTTCTGCTTTATAACAGAGTGAGTCAGTTATACATATATATATGTTCCCATATCTCTTCCCTCTTTGTCTCCCTCCCTCCCACCCTCCCTATCCCACCCCTCCAGACAGCCACAAAGAACCGAGCCGGTTTCCCTGTGCCATGCGGCTGCTTCCCACTGGCTATCTACCTTACGTTTGTTAGTATATATATGTCCATGTCTCTCTCTCGCCCTAACACACCTCACCCTTCCCCCTCCCCATATCCTCAAGTCTGTTCTCCAGTAGGTCTCTGTCTTTATTCCTGTTTTACCCCTAGGTTCTTCATAACATTTTTTTTTTCTTAAATTCCATATATATGTGTTAGCATACGGTATTTGTCCTTCTCTTTCTGACTTACTTCACTCTGTATGACAGACTCTAGATCTATCCACCTCATTACAAATAGCTCAATTTCGTTTCTTTTTATGGCTGAGTAATATTCCATTGTATATATGTGCCACATCTTCTTTATCCATTCATCCGACGACGGGCACTTAGGTTGTTTCCATCTCCGGGCTATTGTAAATAGAGCTGCAATGAACATTTTGGTACATGACTCTTTCTGAATTCTGGTTTCCTCAGGGTATATACCTAGTAGTGGGATTGCTGGGTCATATGGTAGTTCTATTTGTAGTTTTTTAAGGAACCTCCATACTGTTCTCCATAGTGGCTGAACCAATTCACATTCCCACCAGCAGTGCAAGAGTGTTCCCTTTTCTCCACACCCTCTCCAGCATTTATTGTTTCTAGATTTTTTGATGATGGCCATTCTGACTGGTGTGAGATGATATCTCATTGTAGTTTTGATTTGCATTTCTCTAATGATTAATGATGTTGAGCATTCTTTCATGTGTTTGTTGGCAGTCTGTATATCTTCTTTGGAGAAATGTCTATTTAGGTCTTCTGCCCATTTTTGGATTGGGTTGTTTATTTTTTTGTTATTGAGCTGCATGAGCTGCCTGTAAATTTTAGAGATTAATCCTTTGTCAGTTGATTCATTTGCAAATATTTTCTCCCATTCTGAGGGCTGTCTTTTGGTCTTGTTTATGGTTTCCTTTGCTGTGCAAAAGCTTTGAAGTTTCATTAGGTCCCATTTGTTTATTTTTGTTTTTATCTCCATTACTCTAGGAGATGGGTCAAGAAGGATCTTGCTGTGATTTATGTCATAGAGTGTTCTGCCTATGTTTTCCTCTAAGAGTTTGATAGTTTCTGGCCTTACATTTAGGTCTTTAATCCATTTTGAGCTTATTTTTGTGTATGGTGTTAGGGAGTGATCTAATCTCATACTTTTACATGTACCTGTCCAGTTTTCCCAGCACCACTTATTGAAGGGGCTGTCCTTTCTCCACTGTATATTCCTGCCACCTTTATCAAAGATAAGGTGACCATATGTGCATGGGTTTATCTCTGGGCTTTCTATCCTATTCCATTGATCTATCTTTCTGTTTTTGTGCCAGTACCATACTGTCTTGATTACTGTAGCTTTGTAGTATAGTCTGAAGTCAGGCAGCCTGATTCCTCCAGCTCCATTTTTTGTTCTCAAGATTGCTTTGGCTATTCGGGGTCTTTTGTGTTTCCATACAAATTGTGAAATTTTTTGTTCTAGTTCTGTGAAAAATGCCAGTGGTAGTTTGATAGGGATTGCATTGAATCTATAGATTGCTTTGGGGAGTAGAGTCATTTTCACAATGTTGATTCTTCCAATCCAAGAACATGGTATATCTCTCCATCTGTTTGTATCATCTTTAATTTCTTTCATCAGTGTCTTATAATTTTCTGCATACAGGTCTTTTGTCTCCTTAGGTAGGTTTATTCCTAGATATTTTATTCTTTTTGTTGCAATGGTAAATGGGAGTGTTTTCTTGATTTCACTTTCAGATTTTTCATCGTTAGTATATAGGAATGCCAGAGATTTCTGTGCATTAATTTTGTATCCTGCTACTTTACCAAATTCATTGATTAGCTCTAGTAGTTTTCTGGTAGCATCTTTAGGATTCTCTATGTATAGTATCATGTCATCTGCAAACAGTGACAGCTTTACTTCTTCTTTTCCGATTTGGATTCCTTTTATTTCCTTTTCTTCTCTGATTGCTGTGGCTAAAACTTCCAAAACTATGTTGAATAAGAGTGGTGAGAGTGGGCAACCTTGTCTTGTTCCTGACCTTAGTGGAAATGCTTTCAGTTTTTCGCCATTGAGGATGATGTTGGCTGTGGGCTTGTCATATACGGCCTTTATTATATTGAGGAAAGTTCCCTCTACACCTACTTTCTGCAGGGTTTTTATCATAAATGGGTGTTGAATTTTGTCAAAAGCTTTCTCTGCATCTATTGAGATGATCATATGGTTTTTCTCCTTCAATTTGTTAATATGGTTAATCACATTGATAGATTTGCGTATATTGAAGAATCCTTGCATTCCTGGAATAAACCCCACTTGATCATGGTGTATGATCCTTTTAATGTGCTGTTGGATTCTGTTTGCTAGTATTTTGTTGAGGATTTTTGCATCTATGTTCATCAGTGATATTGGCCTGTAGTTTTCTTTCTTTGTGACATCCTTGTCTGGTTTTGGTATCAAGGTGATGGTGGCCTCGTAGAAGGAATTTGGGAGTCTTCCTCCCTCTGCTATATTTTGGAAGAGGTTGAGAAGGATAGGTGTTAGCTCTTCTCTAAATGCTTGATAGAATTCGCCTGTGAAGCCATCTGGTCCTGGGCTTTTGTTTGTTGGAAGATTTTTAATCACAGTTTCAATTTCAGTGTTTGTGATTGGTCTGTTCATATTTTCTATTTCTTCCCAATTCAGTCTTGGCAGGTTGTGCATTTCTAAGAATTTGTCCATTTCTTCCAGATTGTCCATTTTATTGGCGTAGAGTTGCTTGTAGTAATCTCTCATGATCTTTTGTATTTCTGCAGTGTCAGTTGTTACTTCTCCTTTTTCATTTCTAATTCTATTGATTTGAGTCTTCTCCCTTTTTTACTTAATGAGTCTGGCTAATGGTTTATCCATTTTGTTTATCTTTTCAAAGAACCAGCTTTTAGTTTTATTGATCTTTGCTACCGTTTCCTTTATTTCTTTTTCATTTATTTCTGATCTGATTTTTATGATTTCTTTCCTTCTGCTGACTTTGGGGCTTTTTTGTTCTTCTTTTTCTTTCCCTAATTGCTTGAGGTGCAAGGTTAGGCTGTTTATTCAAGATGTTTCCTGCTTCTTAAGGTGGGCTTGTATTGCAATAAACTTCCCTCTTAGAACTGCTTTTGCTGCATCCCATAGGTTTTGGGTCGTTGTGTCTCCATTGTCATTTGTCTCTATGTATTTTTTGATTTCCTCTTTGATTTCTTCAGTGATCTCTTGGTTATTTAGTAGTGTATTGTTTAGCCTCCATGTGTTTTTATTTTTTACAGATATTTTGCTGTAATTGATATCTAGTCTCATAGCGCTGTGGTTGGAAAAGATAATTGATATGGTTTCAATTTTCTTCAATTTTCCAAGGCTTGATTTGTGACCCAAGATATGATCTATCCTGAAGAATATTCCATGAGCACTTGAGAAGAATGAGTATTCTGTTGTTTTTGGATGGAATGTCCTATAAAAATCAATTAAGTCTATCTTGTTTAATGTATCATTTAAAGCTTGTGTTTCCTTTTTTATTTTCATTTTGGATGATCTGTCCATTGGTGAAAATGTGGTGTTAACGTCCCCTACTTTTATTGTGTTACTGCCAATTTCCCCTTTTATGGCTGTTAGCCTTTGCCTTATGTATTGAGGTGCTCCTATGTTGGGTGCATTAATATTTACAATTGTTATATCCTCTTGGATTGATCCCTTGATCATTATGTAGTGTCTTTCTTTGTCCCTTGTAATAGTCTTTATTTTAAAGTCTATTTTGTGTGATATGAGAATTGCTACTCCAGCTTTCTTTTGATTTCCATTTGCATGGAATATCTTTTCCCATCCCCTCACTTTCAGTCTGTATGTGTCCCTAGGTCTGAAGTGAGTCTCTTGTAGAGAGCATATATATGGGTCTTGTTTTTGTACCCATTCAGCCACTCTATGTCTTTTGTTAGAGCATTTAATCCATTTACATTTAAGGTAATTATCGATATGTATGTTCCTATTATCCTTTTCTTAATTGTTTGGGGTTTGTTATTGTATGTCTTTTCCTCCTCTTGTGTTTCCTGCCTAGAGAAGTTCCTTTAGCATTTGTTGTAAAGCTGGTTTGGTTGTACTGAATTCTCTTAGCTTTTGCATGTATGTAAAGGTTTTAATTGCTCCATCGAATCTGAATGAGATCCTTGCTGGGTAGAGTAATCTTGGTGGTAGGCTTTTCCCTTTCACCACTTTAAATATGTCCTGCCACTCCCTTCTGACTTGCAGAGTTTCTACTGAACGATCAGCTGTTAACTTTATGGGGATTCCTTTGTGTTATTTGTTGTTGTTCCCTTACTGCTTTTAATATATTTTCTTTGTAGTTAATTTTTGATAGTTTGATTAATATGTGTCTTGGCATGTTTCTCCTTGGATTTATCCTATATGGGACTCTGTGTACTTCCTGGACTTGACTATTTCCTTTACCATATTAGGGAAGTTTTCAACTATAATCTCTTCAAATATTTTCTCATTCCCTTTCTTTTTCTCTTCTTTTTCTGGGACCTCTATAATTCGAATGTTGGTGTATTTAATGTCCCAGTGGTCTCTGAGACTGTCCTCAATTCTTTTCATTCTTTTTTCTTTGTTCTGCTCTGCAGCCGTTATTTCCACTATTTTATCTTCCAGGTCACTTATCCGTTCTTCTGACTCAGTTACTCTGCTCTTGATTCCTTCTACAGAATTTTTAATTTCATTTATTGTGTTGTTCATCACTGTTTTTTTACTCTTTAGTCCTTCTAGGTCTTTTTAAACATTTCTTATATTTTTTCCATTCTACTTCCAAGTTTTTGGATCATCTTTACTATCATTACTCTGAATTCTTTTTCAGGTAGACTGCCTATTTCCTCTTCATTTGTTTGGTTTGGTGGGTTTTTACCTTGTTCCTTCATCTGCTGTGTATTTCTCTGTCTTCTCATTTTCCTTAACTTACTGTATTTGGAATCTCCTTTTCACAGGTTAGAGGTTCGTAGTTCCTGTTATTTTTGTTGTCTGTCCCCAGTGGGTAAGGTTGGTTCAGAGCATTGTGTATGCTTCCTGCTGGAGGGTACTGGTGCCTGTATTCTGGTGGATGAAGCTGGATCTTGTCTTTCTGGTGGGCAGCACCACTTCCAGTGGTGCATTTTGGGGTGTCTGTGAACTTATTATGATTTTAGGCAGCCTCTCTGCTAATGGATGGGGTTGTGTTCCTGTCTTGCTAGTTGTTTGGCATTGGGTATCCAGCACTGGAGCTTGCTGGTCGTTGAGTGGAGCTGGGTCTTAGCATTGAGATGGAGCTCTCTGAGAGAGCTCTCGCTGATTGATATTACAAGGGGCTGGGAGGTCTCTGGTGGAGCAATGTCTGAACTCGGCTCTCCCACCTCAGAGGCTCGGGCCTGACACCTGGCCAGAACACCTATACCCTTTCAGCCACATAGCCAGGTACGTGGGGATTTTCTTGCATTTTGGGAAATCTGAGGTCTTCTGCCAGCATTCCATAGGTGTTCTGCAGGAGTTGCTCCACGTGTAGATGTATTTTTGATGTATTTTCGAGGAGGAAGGTGATCTCCACGTCTTACTCCCATGCCATCTTGAAGGTCCTCTTCAAGATGTACTTTTAAAATGATCCATTCCTACAAGTAGGATAAAATACAAAGTGTGCATGTTTCTAAATGTTTTATTTAAAAATTTAAAATATTAGAATTCAATATATTTAGTCATATGTTTGTGCCACAAAGGCAGCCTCATGAGAATAGGATGATCAGTGATCCATCTTTTGTTTCTCTTATCTTTTCCATATAATATATTTCAGTAAATTTCTTAGTCTTAAAAATCTCTCTCTCTCTCTCTCTCTCTCTCTCTCTCTCTCACACACACACACACACACACACACACACACACACACAGGCACCAGCTTTTTAAAATTTAGTGTATATTTGAAATATTGACATATATAGTGCTTATTTTTCCTGTCAGTCTTCATTTTTATATCTGGGTAAAGTGGTATCTGAAAGTATTGTAACACACTTTTAAATGATTCCACTTTCATCTTCAGGGACTTTATAATCCTTTATATATTCTTGGAATTCCTTGACACTCAGTTTTAAGCCTGCTGTGTTTATATAAAATAAGATTAACTTTTATATGTTAAAAAACTCTTAATGTGCCATAAGTACTGACAATATTTACCAATTTGATTAACAATATAAGTTTCATATTATTTACATGTGTTCAATCAATTTTGTGTTGATAAAACATATAACAAAAATAAATTTCCATATTTATAGATGGAGCACAAGACTGAACTATAGACAGGAGCAAGGGCTAGGACCAACTGTGCCACGAGACAGGGCTAATATTAAAAGTTCTCAGAGATGAGCTAAAAAGATCCTGGGATTCAAGAGAAAGCAGTATGAGAGAGGTTTATTTTCTATTTTATTTGTTTTATGTTTTTGATAGTGGATAAACTACATGCTGAATACATCTATTAAGTCCAATGATGAGTTTCTTTTAAAGGACAGAAAGGAAGCCTTTAATATGAAAATATTTAATCAGCAATAAATGGGTCCTAATGGAAGATTAGGTGAGATTAATTTACCAGTAAGTCCAGGAAAATTGTGGAGGGGAAACATAGGAAAGGGAGTTTTGCAGGTTCTGATAAGAGTCACTGATTACATTAGTCTTTAGGTTAAGATCTTTAATATAATGGTACGTTCCAGGTCTCAAGGACTATCAATATGTATGTTTGGCATATGGTGTCTACCTATATTATTAGAAAAGCTAATCTCATGTAACATCAATGTAAAAAGATAAATAAGTATAATTCTTAATCAGGG
The DNA here is from genome assembly GCF_000442215.2 of Lipotes vexillifer. NCBI lineage: Eukaryota > Metazoa > Chordata > Mammalia > Artiodactyla > Lipotidae > Lipotes > Lipotes vexillifer. Next base: position 159,638 of record NW_006792522.1, read on the forward strand.
TATCCCTGGATGAAAGTGGGTCTGCAACATTATATATCAATGACTTAGGTCAAACATCATAACATCTGTGGAGACTTTCCAGATTTATCCCAGCCAGAAACATTCATTCCTCTGTTCAAACAGTCATGTATGTTATCATGGTCTGAGTGTACAAATATGGATTTATCATTTGATTAAAATTTCTAAATGTGTTGTTAGCAATCTCAGGAGCTTCCTTGGTAGAATCGGCCCCTGTACACAGAGAGTAGGGAGAGACCCAAGAAAGAGGCAGACCATTACTGATTGGTAGGAGGTAGGTTGAATAAGCTAGAAAACATACCCATATATATGCCGTCTTCAGTATATGGCGCTTCATACCTAGGGACACATACAGACTGAAAGTGAGGGGATGGGAAAAAGTATTCCATGCAAATGGAAATCAAAAGAAAGCTGGAGTAGCAATGGTCATTTCAGAAAAAATAGCTTTAAAATAAAGACTGTTAGAAGAGACAAAGAAGGACACTACATAATGATCAAGGGATCAACCCAAGAAGAGTATATAACAAATGTAAATATATATGCACCCAACATAGGAGCATCTCAATATATAAGGCAAATGCTAACAGCCATAAAAGGAGAAAGCGACAGAAACTTACTAGGTTTGTCTTGGGTGGTCACAATAGCAGCTGATCTCTGCACTCCCCTGCCAGAATCTTAAAAGTTTACATAGAGGCTTTAATTGGGCTCAGTAATGTACACCGTCCAGATTTTCTCAGCAACACTTTACTCTCTCAAGTCTGTGTCCTTGGAAGAGCTCCCAGTGTGGGAATAGTAGAGTGCACATTCCAAGGATAGGGGAAA
>NW_006792522.1:160607-163559 GCF_000442215.2 Lipotes vexillifer
GAAAGAGTAAAGATTGATCCCTCCCATTGGTCAAGTCCACCTCAAGGACCAACCAGTGTTTATACCCTCCTTATTACTTCCTCCAACAAAATATAAGAAGAGATTGTGTTTTACCAATCCCTAACTTTCCCAGTGCCAATTCCAGAGTCTATATTATGTACTTAACATGTTACTATAGTATAATAAAATACTTTATAATGGATTAGAGCTTTTTAATTGTTCTATACCCAATAAATAACTTTTAAGTAATATGATATTTATACAAAAATATTAGATTTTAAACTCTTGGAAATTTAGTGATTGAGAATTACAGCACGTGCAATAACCTAACATTTGACAAACATATAGCCAAAAGAGATTTGATTTTATTCATATTATTAAAGATAGTTCAAAAGTGGCGGATGAAATAAAATAAAGTTTATCATTGATAATATTATAAAATAAATTCACTCTACACTTCACATATGTACTTTTCTATTTGTTTTAATATTTAATAATGCTGTAATAAATCACTATTTCATATTCTACATACCAGGACATTGCCTTCTTAAGTACTGCTAAATGCTTTCATATAGTTGAATAAGTGAGGCCTTGATCCTGGCATTTATTTCTTTTAAAGAGAAAGTGTTCCATGCCTGTGGGGAAAAAAAGCAAATAAAAAACAGTAAAAAAAATATAAATATTAAATAAGACATGTGAACCACTTATATTTACAGCCCCCAAATTTATTATTTTCCTGAATATTTTATAAAAGGAAAATACAAACAATAACCTGACATCAGACAGATGGGGCTGACTCTGTCTCTTCCCAGAAAAAAATGAAAGGAAAAGATGATTTTGGGGAAAAAGTGAAAGCATTAATACATCTTTGTGGAAAGCAGTAAAACATTATCCTTTGACAGCATATATGGGCTATGATTCAATTCTAGGCCTCATAATATTGATCAGAAATTATGTTATAATCAAAAGTAAATACCTATTTTGCATTTCTTTGATCAAATTACAATTGCTCAAGAATGATAAGGTCACTGGTAATTTAGACAAATCAAATTAATTCAATATTAGTTTTATAATTCTATATTCTGACAACAGGCAATTTTGTACTGCAGGTAAAATTACAATATTACCATAAAAAATTATTCCAAGTTTTGGCATCTGCTTTTGAAAAGTGGAAGAGATTTTCCTGTAAATTCTATGATTTTCAGTGCTCATGACACGTGATAATACCAACATGTCACTTAAGCAGCAAGACAAAACTAATAGAAATTTATATTGTAAAGATATTTTGCTTCTGCTGTATGTATATATCTCTAAAAATAAGCTATATGATGTGATGCCTTCTCCTGTGGAGTGTCCTTCATGCATCACTAATTGTTACATAGTCTTGTCTTGAATTTCTAGGGCCAGTCCTCCTTTGTATTATAGTGACTACTACTTGTTTTCATCTTACTATAGATTATATTTCGTGTATTTGGTGCATTAGTAGTTTGTTGGGTTTTTTTGACATAGCCAGTTAAGAGTTGTTTGTTATAAATTTCTGAATAGTCAAAAAGAACGCAAAATCGGAGGTTTTGAAAAGTAATTTGCCCTCACTTATAAAAACAGAATAATAAATTAGCATAGAATGAACTGTAGTTACAGATGTAATTTGTCAATTAAATCCTCTTTTCTGAAATAAGAACACTTAAAGGAGAAGAAAAAGTTATCACTGAAATATCAGCATTGATCCCTTCATTTATATATGCTAATTTTGTTGATGTATCTTCTACCTATCTATTTGTGCCATTCTTTGAGGGCTGTTACATGATGGCCTGAATTTATTTAGAGTTGTGTTGGGCTTCTACATTAGACTGGGCAAAAGCTCTTGTTATTATCACCTAGTGTTCAACACAGAATTAATATAACATTGAGAATCACTTCAAAAAGATAATTCAGTTGGTGGTGTTCACATTTTAGCAAGAATTTTAAAACAAGATATCATTTTTTTTTTTTTTTCTGTGGTACGCGGGCCTCTCACTGCTGTGGCCTCTCCCATTGTGGAGCACAGGCTCCGGACGCGCAGGCCCAGCGGCCACGGGGCACGGGCCCAGCCGCTCCGCGGCATGTGGGATCTTCCCGGACCGGGGCACGAACCCGCTTCCCCTGCATCGGCAGGCGGACTCTCGACCACTGCGCCACTAGGGAAGCCCCAACAAGATATCATTTTTAACATCAACCTGATATATTCAGCAGTGTCTGGGGTCAAGTAAATTTTCACTATGATATTTATAAAATTAACATGTCATTTGAAAAAAAGTGTTTCTGTAAGCTAGTAAGTGAAATAATCAGATCTCATGAGAACCAACTCATGGCAGATTTAAAATTCAGACTGTAAGTATATATCAGTATTCTGAAATGGAACTGTGAATCAGGTCAAGAAAATAAACTGCTTTTTACTTTTTGTTTTAATACACTACCTGCATTTTACCATGAATATGAATTTATACTAAATTGAACTGTTTTTTTTAAGATTTATAGATAATAGGAATTTTTTTTTTTTTTTTTTTTTTTTTTTTGCGGTCCGCGGGCCTCTCCTGTGGCCTCTCCCGCTGCGGAGCACAGGCTCCGGACGCGCAGGCTCAGTGGCCATGGTTCACGGGCCCAGCTGCTCCGCGTCATGTGGGGTCTTCCCAGACCGGGGCATGAACCCGCGTCCCCTGCATCGGCAGGCGGACTCTCAACCACTTCGTCATCAGGGAAGCCCCAGATAATAGGAATTTTAAGGCTGAATAGAAATTCAAAGACATTCTATCCTTATATTTCACGAAACAGCTTTTAAATAATCTTAAAGAAATATAATAGTGTGTAAAATTATTAAACAAGTTAAATGAAGGAATAATTATAAATCCCTAAAATATTAAAAATAAAATAATAACAATGCTTTCTATACCAAATATAATAAAGCATTTAGGG
>NW_006792522.1:163569-188855 GCF_000442215.2 Lipotes vexillifer
GAGTGAAAGAGGATCTGCTTTATTAACATATATCAGAGATCCAAGATGCGGATGAATTCCGTCATGAAAGGAAGTACTAATGGAGAATTGATGAAAAAGGTAATGCTAGAACTAAATTCCTCAGGGTAGAGGAAGTCCTAAGTTTTGCAGCTGGACAAGCTCATCAAACCACGTGCATTATTATTATTCAAAACCCAACATCATGGCATGTTCATTTACTTTAAAAAGATTCTGTGAAACTAAAAGAGGTTTAAATTAAAACAATATAGGATTCGAACTGATTTGACCATTTTCCCTTAGAAACCCAGAGAAATGGAAGAAACATAAAATTCCAGAGAAATGGAAGAAACATAAAATCCTCATAGATAAAGTATATACATATATCACAAGCCTTCTCAAAACTGTTTTAAGGTATGTTTAGAATTAAATGGAAACTATTAAATCCAAATGTCTAGAGAAACTTTGATTTGCTTGTTGTAATTCTTAAAACAAAGTAGCAAACTAAACTATGGATGATGTAAGTGAATGAGAATTCTAATAAGTAATGCACCAGTGATCAAAGGGAGAAAACAGGACAATAATAAACTAAAACACATTAGCTTTGCAAATCTGAAAATTTAAGTTCTGAGATATATTAGATTTGGAATTCAGGCTGCTATTTTCCTTTCTGGAATTTAAAACAAAACAAAAACCAGTTGACCAAATGCAAAGACATATTTAATTTAATATTCTATTTTACATCTTGCTATTAAATATCACATTTTATGCTTAGATTTTTCACATAATTATATAAGCATAATTATAATGTATAATTTATTTTCTTTACGTTATCCTTACCATTTCTCTGGGATAAGGGATCAAATAATTTTAACGTAAAACAAAGGCAATTAACACTACTGCAATGAATGTTACCTATTGTAATAAGTTGCAAAAAGAAATAGCTAATTTAATGAGTGGGGAACTATTAGTGCTGTGACAACGATGGCAAATATCTGACTTTTTTTCCAACTAATGTTTTGATTTTCAGGGATTTATCACAAATTCCAAAGCTTAAATATATATATATTGATTTAAAAAGTTAGCACCAGTGTATACGTAGTAAACTATACATGTGCAAAGTTCTATTCTGTTCTAATAAATTAATTCATTTAATTAACCAAAAAATCACTATGGAGTGGAGAGTATTAAAAATTTTACAAATAAGGAACCCAAGACACAAAAACTTAAGAAATTTTTCTAGAACTTCCATGGTGGCGCAGTGGTTAAGAATCCACCTGCCAATGCAGGGAACATGGGTTCAAACTCTGGTCCGAGAAGATCCCACATGCTGCGGAGCAACTAAGCTCATGCACCACAACTACTGAGCCTGCGTACCTAGAGCCCGTGCTTCGCAACAAGAGAAGCCACCGCAATGAGAAGCCCGCGCACCACAATGAAGAGCAGCCGCCGCTCGCCACAAATAGAGAAGGCCCGCACACAGCAACGAAGACCCAACGCAGACAAAATAAATAAGTAAATAAATTTATAAAAGAAAAAAAAAGAATTTTTTTCTAATGTTAATCAGCTATAAAATGGTAGGAGCTAATATTTTAACCAGACAGTCTGTCTCCAAGGTCTTGGGTAATTACATCTATGTACATAAATCCCAAAGCCGGTGAAAGACTATTTAAAGCTTGGAATAAGGATTTAGTCTTATCGGTATTGAAATTTGTACGACATTTTGGCAAACCCACCACTACCACCACCACCATGAAAATCTGTTGACATTGCTCGTACATGATGAGGCAGTGTCCCATTCAGTGGAATTAATTATTCGGCAATGAGTCTTTAAAAAAATTTATGCATACAAAGGGGCAAGATTATTTATAATAACAAAAAATTGCAAATGACCTACGTTTCCTTCTTTAGAGAAATGGCATATCTAATTTATGCACTATTATTATAACAAATGTGAAGAATTTTTGGCATCATAACAAACTGCTTACAAACTGAAAAAAAAAGGTCAAATTCACAATTGTAAACTACATTTTAACTGTGTATAAAACTGATAGCTGTAGAAAAATGTATTTAGAAATACAAGTCGTACCACAGATATTTTAGGGTAGTATAAACATGAATAATTATTTTATCCTTTGTGTGATTCTTTTTCTAGCTTGTAATTTTACCTTTAATAGGACCTTACTGAGTGTAAATTAAGAGCCTTTTTTTTCTGCAAGACTATTTGGCAATATTTTTTTTGCTCTTTGACCTTTAATGCCACTTCTAGAAATTAATCCGAGGGTGCCCAAAGACTTACAACATGTGCACTCACAGCAGAATTATTTGTGGCAATAAAACATTGGCAACAAACTAAGCATCCAAAATAGTTATAAATCCTGCCTCATTCATATGACAGGAACAACCTGTCATGAACATACAGTACAAAGAGATTTAATAACATAGGACGTTGACAAGAAATACTGCAATTAGTTTGAGTGCTTATCTCTGTAAGCTGAATTTATGGGTAATTTTAAAAGATCTTCCCCATTTGTCAATTTTTCAGTAATAACATACATAGTATTATCTTCATGCTTGCAAGAAGCAGATACATACTTGTGTCTCAGTAGTCATTTTGGGAATGTTCATTTTAATTTTAAGTAATATATTTTTAGTGTTTCATTCTTTTCTTCTTAGAGAACTTTATGATATATAAACCAGAAAATATTTTTATTTAATGTCAAGATATAAAATATCCCATCAAATTAAATCATTTTCTTTACATTTCAGCAAGATATTCTCATTTTGATTTAAATTCCACTGAGGAAAACATCAGCCCAAATATTCATAAGATTTATGTTTGGTATATGGGCCTTCATTTATTTAAATCATTTTCTAACTTTTCCTCTACTTTAAAAAAATAAGAGTAGTAATTACAGCTTTATAGGGTGGCCCTTCTAACAGAAAGTTGACATATATTGTTCAATAAAAACCCATTATAGCTCTGCAACCTGTATTGTGTCAACTACAGACAAACAAAACAATTTAATCTCAAGCACATTCAATTCTTCTAAGTGGTGCCTTAAAGGACTTTTTAATAATTTTTTTAAATTAAGACCTTCTGAATTATATCTCATCAAATTTTCAATGTACAGAAAATTGGTACTGAAAAGTGTATATAAATATAAAATAAACATTCATCTCCATATATTCTAAATTTGTTTGCAGTTGAATCAGCAAGACTTAGAGTAGGAATACTCTATCAATTTCAAGTAAGTATATCTAGAGTTTGCTAAATTTAAACTCCTTTGATTTTTTTTTTGAAGGACACAATTCTTCTTGTGCTGTAATTTTATCATACTATTATCTATGAACACTATTCAAAAGGCAGCTTGCTCTTCTAGCTTTAAGAATGTATTTTTTGTACATCAAGATAAATAACATTTCTATTACAATGACTATATAAGTTTCAAGTGATTGGAAGCTTTTACTATTCAAGGGTCTTTTCTATAAATAGTGTTATGAAGTGATATTACCTTATCATTTGACTAGCACTGTAACACCCTTTTCAGGAAGCTGTCCTTGAAATCCAATGCATTTAAGAAGGTTAATTAAGGTCACATTTATAATGGGATGGAATAGAATCTAGAATCAAACACAGGTAACTTAATATCAGACTATGAAGTGGTTTCCTGCAGAGCACATTAATATTTAGAAAAGGAAAAATTGAATGGGCAAATAATTGTACCACACTATATATAGAGGGATATAGAGATACTGATGGAGCTTTAGTTTAGTGACTTTAGCTGAAAATTTCTTTAGGTCATTATATTAACAGTCTTGGGCTGCCATAACAAGTACAAAAAACTGAGTGGCTTAAAACAGCAGAAATTTATTGTCTCACAGTTCTGGAGGCTAGAAGACAGAAATCAAGGTGTTGGAAAGGCGCTCCCTTTGAAACCTTCTTCCTAGTATCTGGTGGTGGCTATCAGTCCTTGGCATTCTTTGGCTTGCAGCTGCATTGTCAGCACATGAAATGCTCCCTGTATGTCTGTGTCTTCACAATGACCATCTTCTTATGAATATAACACTCATATTGGATTTAGGGGCACACCCTATTTCCAAGATGGGCACATCTCGACTTAACTAATTGCATTAAAATGACCCTATTTCCAAATCAGGTCATATTCTAAAGTGCTTGTGGTTAGAATTCCAGCATATCTTTAATTTGGGGATGGTAGAAACAAAAATTTAACCTATAATTGTCATGATAACTATTGTATGAGGTCCTTAAAAAAGAAAATAGTGAATTATCTATACTGAATGTCTACAGGGTTCTACAAGTCAAGAAATGTTTGAGACTAAAGGCAGTTCTACCATAACAGATCCAGAGTTGTGTAGCATAAACAAGCAGCATTATTTCAGAAAGCTACTCTGAAAGCATGCTCCTTGTTCAAATGGAGGTAGGGAGTTTTCCTACTGCAAAAGGAATTTCAATGTAAGATCTAAGTTTTTCAACAGAAAATTATTACTACCAATCTAGGCTACTGAGTCAGAACATTCTTCTTCCTACAGTGCTCCTCCTAAATCTTGATTGAAGCTTAAAAATATTGACAGATGCTGACTGATGTCTATCTTTTTTTACTTCTATGCACTCAGGAGAGAGTACAGAGTGTTTGTCTCTTGATGGGAAAACAAGTGGAATATTTGTAGATATGGTGAATGTCCTTTTCATATCTCCATTTTGTGTTAACTCCAAATACACGCACTCTGCATGCTTTTATACCCCCACAACTGAACGTATCTAGAATAACACACCCCAGAGTGCATGGTGATATCCCTTTAAATTCATGCTTATTAACCTCAAGCAGGCCATAAATGCTTCACTGATATTATCCTATACTTCCTTTGTCCATATCTCCTAAGTGACTATTTCACACATCCCACTCACTCCTCCAACAGGCAACCCACTCTCACTTCTAGCTGACAAACTTCTCTCACTTAGCTGACAAAGTCACCAAAGGACTTCCACAGGCTCCCACCATCACAACATCCACCTGCCAGTACCACTGTGCAATACCAGAGGCCTCAATTCGCTTTTTATGCTACTCACTAGAGCAAAACTCCACAGAATACACTGTTACGGTGCACCCAGGAGTTGTGCAATTGGCAGTCTAGCCTATCAATGTCTGTGTTCATATACTCTGATCATTACTCATGTCGACGTAAAAAATATTCACAACATAAAAGTTGAGAGTTATGTTTTATTCAGCAGTAATCTAGGACTTCAAGCCCAAGAGGCATCATCAACCATGAGAGAACTGATCCGAGGAGTGAGGTGGGGAGCCAGGATATATAGAAGTTTTGCAACAAAGGGCAGGTAGTCCGAATGTCAAAAGATTATTGTTGGGCTTCCCTGGTAGCACAGTGGTTGAGAGTCCACCTGCTGATGCAGGGGACACGGGTTCGTGCCCAGGTCCGGGAGGATCCCACATGCCACGGAGCAGCTGGGCCCGTGAGCCATGGCCGCTGAGCCTGCAAGTCCGGAGCCTGTGCTCCGCAACGGGAGAGGCCACAACAGTGAGAGGCCCACGTACTGCAAAAAAAAAAAAAAGATTATTGTTAATTAAAGAAAACCAGATAGCCCGAGGTAAGGAATTTAGCGCTTTTCTATGTATGGGAAGATGCAGGAGTCTGGGCTCAGTGAAATTGTTCCTTTGACTGCACCTCAGCTATCTGGGGCCAGTATCCTGTGTTTCTATATCCTGAGTTTCTTCATGGCTCACCGTGGGGAGTGGCTGCCGTCTAATTGCTGCTAGATGGCAGGTATTCTTTCCTTCCTGAGTTTCCTCAGGGCTCACCCACTCAATTTGGAGGGCTGTAATGGCTGATGACTGTGACATCCTTTGTTTACTGGCAGGAAATATTCCATTTCTCACTCGTGATGTATCATGATGTATTGGTTCTGCTCTTCTCAAAACCCAATACCATCACATTGTGCATACGCAAAAAAATGACTGAATTAATTCTCCCTTCTCTCTCCTATATCACCAAGATCTTACTCTCCACAGAATTTATCCATCAGCATGCTGTTATTTCTTTTATGTGGAAAAACATGAAACAATCTTCTCATGATCATCCCCCTTTTCCTCTTATCTACTACTCCATTTCTCTAATCTTTGTAGAAAAATTCCTAAAAATATCCTCTGTACATGTTGTTTCTAATTCTCTCATAAACCAGAATGTTTCCCTCAATGCTCAGCCCAAAACTGTTCTTGACAACTTACACATTACTTAATAAAATGGTAACTTCTCAGTCTTTATTTTACCTTACCTATAACAGAATTTGACAAAGATGAATTCTTTCTCCTGTCAACTGAAAAAAATATGCACAACTTAAAATTTGAGAATTATGTTTTATTCAGCGGATTTTCTAAGGACTTAAGCCCAGAAGACAGCCTCTCAGATTGCTCTGAGGGACTACTCTGAAGAGGTATGGGAGGAGCCAGGATATATGGGAATTTTGCAACAAAAACTGGTAGTTGAAACATCAAAAGATAACTGTTAATTGAAGAAAACCAGATATCTCAAGGTAATGAATTGAGATATCACTTTTTGAGGTATCACTTTTCTCTGTTTGGGAAGATGCAAGAGTCTGGGCTCATTGAAATCATTCCTTTGATATGCACCTTAGCTTTCTAGGGCCAGTATCCTGCATTTCTGCATCCTGAATCCCCTCAGGGCCCACAGCCTGGGGAGGCTGCAATGGCTGCTGGCTTGATGGCTGCAACACCCTTTGTTTACTGATATGGCAGGTGACATTTTTCATCCATAATCCTTAAAACATATTACTTGGACCCCAGGCCACTGCATCTGTTAGTTTGCCTACCACCTCATTGATTAACCCTCCTCAGTCTCCTTTTCTGGCTTTTCCTCTTCTCTCTCATTTTTCAGTGTTGAATGGCCTTATCCTTCAGCTCTTGATCCTCTCCTCATTCTATCCATATTTATTCATTTGATAATGATAAATGGGTTCTTGCCTTTAAATACTGTATGTAAATATGTGGATGACTACCAAATTTGCGCCTTCAACCCACTGTACTTCAAAGTACATACATAACTCCCTACTCATTTTTACATTCAAGAAATATAAAATTTTTATACCTGAACAAGACCAAAACAAACTTATATTCCTCATTTTACCACTCATAAAAATACAAATCACTGATTCCTGATTAAAAAACTCTGAAAGGTATGCCAAATATCTTCTAATTTGGTAAAGATTATTTCATATATACAGCTACTATCATATTTAATATATACTATTTCTACTACCAAGCATCTCAAATTTAAAATGTCACATTTCTCCAAAGAAGAAATAAAGGTGGCCAATAGGCACATGAAAAAATGCTCAACACTGCAAATTAATAGAGAAATGCAAATCAAAACTACAATGAGATATCACCTCACTCTGGTTAGAATGGCCATCATGAAAAAGTGTACAAATAATAAATGCTGGAGAGGGTGTGGAGAAAAGGGAACCCTCCTGCACTGTTGGTGGGAATGTAAATTGATACAGCCACCATGGAGAACAGTAAGGATGTTCCTTAAAAAATGAAAATAGAGTTACCATATGATCCTGTAATCTCACTCCTGTACATACATCTGGAGAAAACTAGAATTTGAAAATATAATTGCACCCCAGTGTTCATGGCAGCACTATTTACAATAGTCAAGTCGTGGAAGCAACCTAAATATCCATCAACAGAAGAATGGATAAAGAAGATGTGGTATATTTATATATACAATGTAATACTACTCAGCCATAAAAAAGAATGAAATAATGCCATTTGCAGCAACATGAATGGACCTAGAAATTATCATACCAAGTGAAGTAAGCCAGAAAGAGAAAGACAAATACCATATGATAGCACTTATATGTGGCATCTGAAATATAATACAAATGAATTTATTTACAAAACAGAAACACAGACATAAAAAACAAATTTATGGTTACCAAAGGGGAAGTGGGGGGAGAGATAAATTAGGAGTTTGGGATTAACACATACATACTACTTATATTTAAAGTAAACATCAAGGTCCTACTGTATAGCACAAGCAACTATATTCAGTATACTGTAATAAACCATAATGGAACAGAAAAAATAGAAGTGATTCATATATAAGAAAAATAGAGTTTCTTGTAAATAAAATAAAATACTATAAATTCATGCCCTAAAATGTGTTATTCCTGCAGTCTCCGCACCTCAGGCAACTCTATCCTTCCAGATGCTCAAGACAATAACTTTGGAAATATGATTGATTCCTCTCTTTTTCTCAAAGCATGCTTATAATCTGTCAGTAAATCCTGTTAACTCTACCTCCAAAATATATTCAAAAACAAAATAGTTGTCTTTATTCTACTCAATTTTACCCACTTCAACCAGCTCCAAGACGCTAATACCTGTCCCCCAAATTACTGCATTAGCATCCTAACCTGTCACCCTGAATCCACACTTTCTCCTACATTTTCTTCAGTGATTATCACTCATGTGGCTCAAAATCCTTCATTTGCTTCTAAATTACATAGAGTAATAGTCTGCATCCTGAAAATCATATATAAATAAAAGAGACACTCAGAATTGATAAAATATATGATATATTAATAAGGCATAATTTTTTCTTGTACACAATGTTGGACATGTCATCATTTTTCAGGTTTCATTAAAGAGATATATTCAGAGAAATATAATATTAGAGGATAATGTAAGGTTTTGTGTTTTAAGAATCAGAAATTTAAGAATCAGAAATCAGAAACTAGATACTGAACTATAATTAGGAATAAATTTATTTGTGAAATCATGTCTTTCTTTGTGGAAAGTAATTATATATAACCCTATGTAATATAGACTTATGAAGAATAATAATTTGTTGTGCAAATTTGAATGCAAAAATTATGTTATTTTTCTCAAGTATACAAGTGGTTGAAGGGAAGTTCATTGCAGTAGTCAAACCAAATCAGTATGTTTTTTTTTTCAAAATTATACCAAACAAAACATTTCAAAGAATGAAATTTCTTCAACATCATCAAAATATGTATTTCCATTTCTTTGAATGTTTATATTTTATTTAGGAGTAGAGCTAAAATGTCATTTCTCATCTTTCTTTGACATCCTAGGCAGATACATACATGGATGAATTTCAGTGTTCATACAAAATAGAAAGTTGATCCAATAGTTCTGAATTTAACCTTCCTTTTATTTTCACACACAAACAGACACATACACTCAGACAAGACAGTCCTATTATGACTTGAAATATTTCTTTAGAAAAACTCGTTTTACTTTCCTAGTATATTGTCAATTGATTATATTTAATATTTAATAAAGTAAGTTCTTTATTACATAAAATGTGTAATATATATATACATCAGTTTTAAGGATATATTAAATATTTTACATATTTTAGCCTTGATTATATTCTAATTAATAACGAATTAATTATAATTCCCTTCCACAAGTTTCTATTAATCCTCCTCTGTGCATATTAGAATTTTATGTTTTGTATTTAATAGGAAACATTTTGCTATTTTCCATAAAGAAAATAACAATAACAGTATTTTGAAGTCAGTTTTACATATCATAGTTAATATTTTCATTGTGCTTTTTATGCCTCCCAAGGCACATTGGCTTTTTTCATGTGTGAAGTTCACTGCATGTGCCATTAAATAAGTGAATACATATTTAGAAGTTATTTTATGTGCCTGTCATCAGTATTTAAAGATGTTACTTGTAGTAATTATTCATTGGATGTTCAGACATGACAAAAATCACTGAAGCCTGACAAACTAAATTATTAAGAAAAAATATATCAGAAAGTAAACTGTTGTGGATATTACAATGTTGGCTAACAAAGAGTATTGTATTCTTGGGATTAAATTCATAATTAATGTGTCCCATGGAATCGCATTGGAAATTCAGAGAGTGACTGTTACTTATTTGTTGAATTATTGTTGCATTGCTTATATTGCTGAGAGTTCTTAAAGTTAAGGATATATGAATTAAACTAAGTGAACCTTAGTTAATGTTCAGTTTATTCTGTTAATTTTAAGTTTTCTATGTCAGAAATATTGGTAGCTTCACAAAATTTTTGTGGTAAAAATGATCATGCCACATTGATAAGCCCTCTCTTTGCAAATATGTGGCTATATGTAAAATATAATGAATTTCAAGAGATTTGCATATAGGAAATATGTTAGCAATAGGGTGTACCTTGGGATATCCATTTATTGTTCAATGGGGAAAATTACATATGGTGTAGAAAGTTTAAGTGACATCAAAATTCATACAGTTAGTAGCAAAGCAAGTGTTGGATCATGGGTGTCCTAACATAAGCTCTACTTTCCTCCCCATCTATGTTCATGTATGTAGGAGTGTAAATTATGAATATACCATACATGCTTTGTTAATTATATCTATACCATTCAAGAATAACATCCTCTCTGGACCTCAGTTTTAAATAGAAGAATTTCAACTTTATAAACAGAAGATTTGGAAAGCATTTGATTTTCTATGATCTGAACAGCATAATTCCAGATTTCAATTTAATTGATATTGAAAGAAATTGCCAATGCAATTTAAAGTATGAAAGTTATTTTTCAGAAAAAAAAACAGGAAAGTATAACTTTATCAAATATAATACTTAGAAAAATAATTATGATTAAGATTATAAAATAAAAGGAAATTGGGAAAATTCTTAGAGAATTCCAAAATGACATACTAAGACTACAATGAAATAAGAAACAAAATTCTTTTATAATTATAAATTTACAATATTAATTAGTTTTAGCTATACAACATAGTGCTTCAATATTTTCATAGATTATACTCCACCTGAGTTATTATAAAAGATTGGCTATATTCCTTATGCTATAAATTATATTCTTGTTTATTATTTATTTTATATGTGGTAGTTTGTTCCTCTTAAACCTTTACAGTGTTTTGCCCCTCTCCCCACTGGTACACACTAGCTTGTTCTCTATATCTGTGAGTTTGTTTCTGTTTTGTTGTATTTACTCACTTGTTTTATTTTTTAGATTCCACGTATAAGAAAAAACATACAATATCTGTCTTTTTCTGTCTCACTTCACGAAGCATAATACCCTCCAAGTACACCTATGTTGTTCCAAATGGCAAAATTTTATTCTTTTGTGTGACTGAGTAATATTCCATTGTATAATTTTTTTTTTTTTTTTTTTCCTTGCGTTATGCGGGCCTCTCACTGTTGTGGCCTCTCCCATTTGCGGAGCACAGGCTCCAGACGCGCAGGCTCAGTGGCCATGGCTCACGGGCCCAGCCGCTCCGCGGCATGTGGGATCTTCCCGAAACGGGGCACGAACCCGCGTCTCCTGAATCGGCAGGCGGACTCTCAAGCACTGCGCCACCAGGGAAGCCCCCCATTGTATAATTATACCACATCTTCTTTATCCATTCATCTGTTGATGGACAATTAGGTTGTTTCCATATCTTGGGTTTGTAAATAATTACTAATTACTGAAATTTAAATTACTTAATCAAATAATTTTATGAGTAAACAATATTTAAGTGGTTGATATGAAAATGAAAATCTCTAGTCTTTGAAAGAGGAAAAAGAATTTTCCAACTTTTGATAGTAAATTACAGAGCAAATTGATAAAATGTTATTTCTAGGTACTTCTCAACTTACTACTCAAATTGGCCAAAAGAACACACACATACACTCACACATTATGAGAATAAAACAAGCATCTGAAGCAAATATTGATTTTATATTTTTAAAGAGCATTTCTGTACTTTAATTTGGAATACTGTTACATAACTCAAAATTTTATAATAAAAACGGTAGGAAAGAGAAGCTTGTAAAACACAAAAGCATAAACAGATCAGTGTTTCTCAGGAGCTATAGTGGAGTAGGTTGGGGCAATTGACTACCAAAGGCATGAGTAAATTTTATGGGACAGTGGAACTTTTATATCTTGACTGTGGCAGTGCCTACACGCTGGATGCCTTTATCACAAACAAGAAATATACACGAAAAAGGATAAGGTTTATTGTATGTAAATTATACCTCATAAACCTGAGTTAAGGAAAAAGCTTGTGAAAAAATTTGATTATATATACATATATATACACACACATTTATATACACACATACATGAATGCAACTTATTCCATTTTTGTAATGGCATATTATAAGAAGTTTGAATTTCTTAATTTCTGAATAGAACAAATTATGTAAATATAATTTCTAAAGTACTTTTAATTGATTAATGTAATGTCAAAATTGAACAAGTTTTAGAAATTTATTTTTGAATTGTTTACCTTAATTTGGGTCATCTGGCCACCCCCCAAAGGGGACAGCACACCCAGTGATTCAGTCTACCTTCTTAAATAAGGTGACCCTAATCAAATCAATCATCCTTTTTAATGGGTGTCATGAGACTTAAGAAGGCAGATTGATTTAATGGGGGTCAGGAAACTTGAGGTGTTTGGTTGGTTTAATGAAGATCAGGAGGTTTACAGAGGCCGATTGATTTAAACGGGTTAACGGTATTTAAGAGAGCTGATTGAATCAATGGGAGGCATGTGATACAAGGGGCCTGATTGAATCACTGGTAGCCCATGATTTAAGGGAATGGATTGACTCAAACGTAATCACGTGATTTAAGGGGGCTTATTGTTTTAAGGGCTGTCCAGAGATTATGAAGGGCTATTGATTTAATGGGGTTCAGGAAAATTAAGAAGGCCAGATGTCACAATGGGTGTCTGGAGAGTTAAGAAAGCAGATTGGTTACTGCCGTCACAGAGCTTCCTGGTATTTATGTTCACAGTTGTTTTTCTTATGAAGCATTATATGATACAAATTAGTATCTTAGATGCTAATAAAAACATATGTGTAAATATGGTTATATTATTAATACAGTCTTACATCCAAATTTTACCTTCACATTCAGAAAAGAAATGTATGGCACTCATTAGGATAGAGAAAACAATAATTAAAGGAACAGAAATGTGCTAATAAAAGTCACTGTGTTTATTTTACTTTTATATTATTTTATGTATATTCATTTTTATCCCTAAAACATAAAACTATTTTTAAGTATATATAAATGCTGGAAATTATTTTTTACCTTTGTAGAAGACAATAAAAATGTATGGTTTTAAAACTTAGCGAAGAAGAATTTTTGCTTTCAGGGAGGAAAATATCTTATGTCTTTAATTCTTGGCAACTAGCCAAGTTTCTGATATTCCTTTGCACTTAATAAATTCTTGTTGATTTATAATTAATTGAAAGGTTAAAAAAAACAAGGAAATATTTAATCAATTCCAATTTATAATTATGTTGATTCTTCTAGTGGAATAAGTTCCTTGAAGCTAGAATAGGGCATATGTGTTGTGTATTCTGCAACCTGTAGACCAGGGCAAAGTAAAACTAATGGTAAAATGGATTTTAGGAAAAAAATTGAACCAATAAATTATTTAGGAAAAAAATAATACAGGATAGAAGTGAAACCAGAAAAGATTGTGGGAGATATATGGAATCTCTACTCCTGTAAAGTTTAAACACAATCCATCTTAAGTAATGTATCTGATGGAAGAAATCACTTGTATGTTTTTAATGTATACCTCTATAGTGAATATTCATTGCAAAATTATAGTCAACACACACATGACCCCATCAACAGTAATGGTTGTTTTTCATGTAATAACTAGATAAAATTCCTCTTTCTGATGAAAGGGTCTGTTCTTTTGGGAGAAAAAAAAAAGTTCTGGGCTTCCCTGGTGGCGCAGTGGTTGAGAGTCCGCCTGCCGACGCAGGGGACACGGGGCGTCCTTATCGGGAGCCTTTGCTCCACAACGGGAGAGGCCACAACAGTGAGAGGCCCGCGTACCGCAAAAAAAAAAAAAGTTCTGAGAAAGTAAACTATTATTTTCTTCTATAAACATGCTGCTTTCCAACAACTTCCAAGAGCAAGAACTAAATACACATTGCCCAATCTTAAAAATGTAGCAACACATTAATCAGAAAGACTTAGTTGTTTGCACAGATGGGTACAGCTATAGGACAAAGCTGCCCAGGAGTGCCAGAGCCAAGAAGAAACAGCTTCTTCATTTTACAACAAAGTTGGCAGAAAATCTTAGTAATTATCCAGTGAAAGTAAAATCACAGTGGAAACTAATTTTTTCTTTATTTTGTTTATTGATGTGTTCTTTGCCTAGACATCACTAAAAATAGATTTCACAAATAGCATAATAAATATGATCACTCTTCAAGTATACAGACTTAAGGAGAATAAATCTCATCCTATTTTGTCAACAGGTTTTTTTGTTGTTCTTCTTGTTCTTTTTAGCCTTATTATATTCTACTTTATTTAGTTATGTAGTTTAACAGAAGCTAGGGTAGCTAATTTAATTTATCTGAAAATAAAAATCTCTCTCAGTACATATCTTCCTATGGATTTAAATATTTTCATTCTTAACAAATTGACAAAACAATAGTGATAAAAACAAACTAAAAAAAGAAACAGAGCAAAATTCTTTATAGAAATGTGTTTTTATCTTTTATAAAATAATCTGAACAGTTTATGAAGAAAATGTAAGGAAAAGAAGGCACCTATAGTAAAAATTCATTCAGTACCATAGCAAGTCACTCATACCCACTTTCCTCAAAGCATTGTTGAGTTTATAAAAATTATCCCTACCAATTTATCTTTTATATCACTCATTGATTTTCACTTTTTCTTACTCCACCTTTCAAAATTTTTCAGTTTTTTTGTTTTGTCTTGTAATCAAATGCAGACACTTAGAAAACTTAGCATAGATACCTACAAATTTTATAAAAATAGCAGAGCAACACTTACTTGCTTTTTCAATAAAACATATTAAAATTACAAATGTGTTAATTGCACTCCACTCTGTTGAAAGAGCAGATTGGATAAAATGTACCACAATAAAAACTGATGGGTGCTCTATGGCTCCAGAGAGGAAAAGTTGTTTGCAACAGCAATATTATAAATTAATTGATGTCACCAGAACACCACAAATGTCAAATGCTTTTGAGAATCTCCATGGTCAACTGCCTTCTTGATATATAATTAGAAGGTTTTCAAGAGTCTTAATAGAGCTATCATTCAATGGTGAACAAAGCATAAGGAGCATAAACAATTTAATGAATTTGGTACTTGATAATTTTATAGAAATTGAAACACTAAAGGAAGAATCAGATATTAGTTATCCTTACATGAACTTTTAGTTATTTTTGTTTGTTTGTTTGTAATTATATAGGAGATTTAAGTGGTACACATGATTCTTTTAACCAGAGTCTATCTGACTCTGATGAAAATGATCACCTTAATCGTGGAGCTAAACTGAAGGAAAGTACTTATATCATTTGTCAAATTGCGAGGTCTTCATGTTTTCTGTTTTAGTACAGTGGTTTCTTATTTCACTTAGGGCAGAAAATATACACACACTCATGCACACATGGATAGCCACAAAGCTGATATTGTAAGTTAATTTTATGAATGACCAAACTGAAAGATGATATTATCAATTAATAAAAAATAAACAAGAGATATGTCTGAGAAAAAAAAAATATGGGTTATAACTGTCTTTTCTTAGAAAGCTATTTTCAACTACAATTGCATCATAATATCTTGCTCTCTTCACTATATAACAATGAAACGTAAAATTTAGTGATTTGTGGGATAAACAGTAGTATTTGGAGAAGAAAAAAAAAATGAGGATTTACAAATGTCCCTCTCTAAGCAGATTAAGTGTAATTTAGTGTGAGCAAATGTAGAGATACAAAAATCTAAAGAAAAAATGTGAGATAAAGAAAGAAGAGTAAATAGAACTATAAAATGATTTCTTTCATTATTTAAGACTTTTTTCACTCAATTAAACATTTTCATGTTACTTTTCTTCTCTAAAAACCTGAATTCTAAATGGAAGTCTAATTCATCGGCTTCTGTGAAGATTAGTGGGCACAATTCTCAAAATTTGCAATTGTAAGAAGGAGGTATAAATATTCAGTACTAGAAATAAAATCTATTTTTCAAAGTGTGTCACATTTAATACCAAAACCGTTCACTAAAATCATATATGTTGAGTTACTGTATGGACTCTTATAGTTTTTAGATGTTTTGTTTACATGGACAATTCCTAAAATGAGATATAACAGGGTTATCCTCCTGATGTATTAAACAATTGAACTTGATTTAGATTTCCTAAAAGTACCTTACCCTTTGGTCATGCTTGTCAAGATCCTAAGTGTAAAGCAATTTAATTTTATCAAAGTGGAAAAAATCATACCACATCTGAAATTTTGCAAAAACATTTGTATAATACATATAGTAAAATCATAGCACATGCTTGTTTAATAATCAATTCTTGGCATATTTGACATTTTTAACCAGAGTCTATCTGACTCTGATGAACATGATCACCTGGAGCTAAACTGAAGGAAAGTACTTCAGTTTAAGGATCAATTATTTGTGGAAAATTTCTTCCCTGTGAACATTCTAGAAATTTCTATCAAGTGACTGCCAGCTTTGTTTTGTTTTGTTTTTTTAATGCAACATGAAACCCAAGTTCCTTGAGATGTCATCTCAGTTGCCTTTCATAGATCATACTACTTGGCAATTGTGCCCCCAAACAGGTGGGCAGTGTGTGCTACTGACATACTGAGTGACTTGTGTTCTCTAATGAGAATAAATCCAAAGAATAGCATTATACTTATTCCAGTATTTCAGCTATTAAATTCATATGCTTCAAATGAGCATGACTTTCTATGCTAGTTCAACTTAAATAGTTTATTCTTTCTTTTGGAGAAATAACTCAGATTAGCAACCCAACCTCCTTATTTTGTTTGAATTAGACCTAAATAGGACAAACATGAGTAAAACTAGCTAATTCTGTTTAAATATCTATCTATCCTGTGAAAATGGATGCTAAAGATTATACGTTTCCAGATAGTTTATGTGACAAGTGTGCTTTAGTAAAACTTAGCACTGTTACCAGAATTTTTCTTTGTTCTTTAATTTAAAGGTATTACAAAGACTATAAAATCAATGTTTTAAAAACCACACTTTTAAGCCACTTACACCATTACCTGTTTAAATACGTGAAAGTTTTGTAAACCAGAAAACCAGGAATTATCTTTGGCACTTCCTTTTTCCGTTAACTCTTCCAGTCTCTTGCCAAGCTCTGCCTAATCCCCCTCATAAATATACATGCAGTTTTAATTTCCCGCTTTTCAGAAAAGTACTAATCTATCTCCCCACATGCTCTTCTGCTTCCTCCATACTCTGTCCCACATTGCTTCTAGAGTAATCATTTTAAAATGAAAATTTAATGGTATAATTATGTCCATCCTTTACATGAAAACCTTTGATGGTGTCACACAATAGGCTCTGAATAATAAAAATCCCATGTTACAATGCTCACCTATCATAGCTCCGTGCTCTCTGCAGTTTTCTCTGAATACATTGAACTTTCCATTTTCTTCCACTCTAGGGTCTTCCAGTGTGGTGGAATGAATGCCATCTTCCCTGATACACAGTGCCCTACAACACACACATACACACACACACACACACATACACACACACACACACATGCACGCATGCACTCACACACGTGCACAAAGAAATTCTCCTTAACTTTCAGATCTCTTTTCAAAGATAAAGATTTTCTGATTCACACACCCAACAGCTGCCACTTTGGATCACTTCAGATCCTGCTACTTTTCCCTTTCATGATTCAATGTACTTTTCTTTCCAGCTCTAATCGTAATTTTTAATTATGTATTTGATATTACCCCTGCTGGATATTGTATCCCCCACAGAAACATGAATGAATAGTTGGATGAATAGTTGTGTTTATTATAGATATACAGAAATATTTAAGATATGATGAAAATGTTCAAATGAAAACAAACGACCATTTTACCCTTTGTTGTAATCATGAAACTATAATTATTTACCACTACTAGCAATTTTAAAATACTTAGAGTAATGCCTCACAAGATATATTCAAAGAAGCTAAAATTAATCGTAGACTTAAATGTTAAGCCTAAAACTTCTAGAAAAAAATGGGAGATGTTAAATAAAGGTTATTCAGATATGACAGTTAAAAACAAAATCAACAGAAATTTAAAAAAATGACAAATTGGATTTAAGAAACATTTAAAACATCCATTCTCCAAAAGAAATTATTAAAGGAATGAAGTCACAATGTAAGAGAAAATATTTGCAAAGCAAACCTTTTAGAATGGCTAAAATTAAAACCTGCAACAATACCCACTGTGGGTGAGGATGTGAAGGAACTGGAACTCTGATACACTGCTGGTGGAAATGTAAAATCATATGTCCACTTTGGAAATCATGCTGTCTGTTTTGTAAAAGGTTAGACATTCACTTATGGTCCAAAACTCCCACCCCGAGGTATTTAGCCAAGTTAATCCCAGGCCTACCAGCACCAAGCTTAAATCCATACACATCTAATTGATTTAAATGTAGTCCAAATAGACATATTTTTAGCCATTTAGGCCAGAACTACTTTTCAAACCCTGCAAACTGCACCCAACATTTGCTAACAACCATAGACAAGACAAACCCTGTAGCTATAAGACTTCAAACTTCTGCTGCCTTATGGAGCTGTCTGACCCAGAGACTCCCCACCTTGCAGCTGTGACAAGTCAGCCTCCTCGCTGGTTTCCCTTCTTCCCCAAAAGGTCCCTTGCTCTACTCCCCTTCTGGGTGGTGGCCCTGTGTGCCTTTATGGAAGGTGTCTTTCTGGGAGGGACTTCCCCTCCTAAGTAACCCCCGTCCAGTGTTGCCCAACAAAGCTTGTGTGTTACTGCTTCTCATGATTCTGTTTCTTCCTTGATTAAGCCAAAATTCTGATTCTGGTAGGCTTTGGAATAACAGTCCTAGCCTGTTTTGTAAAAGTAAATAGCATGGGGGCCATTTTAGGCCAATACACAGGGGCCAATTTGGGCCCACTTATATAACAACAATAATCTAGCAGCATGAGTGACCAGTAATAAGAAAAGTGCAACTTTGGTGAAAAGTTAGCAATCTTGACCAAATGTTCAATTGCTTCTTATTGCTTTTTTCCCTCATTTTTATTAATTTCCTTTTCTTTTTCAATAATTCAAATGTAGTTTATAGATGGAAATAACGTTATTTTCTGTGTGATTTGATATTTAGTAGTACTAAATATTTTATCACAACTTTCAAGCATCTCTTGCAGTTAGGAGTGGCTATGGAACTATCTTTCTAGGCATTTGAAAAAGTCACGTAAATTAGAAAGAAACTCTACAAAACTACTGATATTGGTGTTTGTTTTATTATAGAAGGTAATTTTACCTTATTTAAAGCAACACTAGAGAATAAAAGAGAAATTTATAATATTTTAGGCTAATTCTTATACAACTTTGATGTATTCCATTTTAAATCTTATACTAATTTATTGAGTATATATGCATTGATTCTCCATCATGTGCCATGACCAGGGTGGTAGAGTATTAAAAATGACAGGTTTGATTCTCAATAAAATTGGGATGTCTAGTAGGATTACAAAATAGAAGAGATTCATACAGACTAGTCCTGAGCATGGCTAGAAGACAGAATTAAATTTCTCATGCCTGTGACTCAGAATCCATTGGCACCTGCTCTTGTTTGACCTCTTCATAAGCCCCAAATTTATAAGTTCCCTCTGACAGATTCCTTGAAGAGAAAGAGTTGCAGTCCTGTTTATGGATGGACCTGTGTAATATGCAGACACGGGCCAAAGCTAGATAGCTGCTGCCTTACAAACTTATTTTCTAAAGTTCAGAACATAAGACATAAGTTTGGTTGTCCGTTTCTTATGAAAAAACAGATGGTCTAAATTACGGCTCTACATCACCTCATAGACAATGGGTAGCAGCTGGCACAATTTGGAAAGATTTAGATTCAATAATATTGGAAAATCGGTCCTAGGAAATCTAGAGAAGTATATGGATGGTCTCTTTAGGAGAAGGTGAAAATATTTGTGTACCACATAAATGCCAATCAGAAGATTTTGACAAGGAAGGAGGCTTTCAATAATTGGTTGTTGAACAAAGTCTCCATGGCAACTGACAAAACAGCATAGTCTTCCCTTCACCGTGATTTGACTATGACCATTGCTATGAGCACAGCTTTCCAACAGCAGAGGTCAATGCTGATCCCCTGACATAGTACCAATTCCTGAATATCTAGCCAACAGTGTGGTGACTGGCTAATTTCATTGGATCTCTCCCATCACAGAGGGTCAGCAACTTTGTCCTCAAGGGAAAGAAAATATTTCAGGTCTAGATTGCCTTCAATGCCAGTGTTGACATGATTGGACTTCAATATTCTTCAGCACGATGGAATCCCACACAACATCAACTCTGTAGTAAATGCTGCTGATTCCACACCTAATACCCTTTACTGGGACAGTACACACAACCCAGCAGTTATTGCAGTTGGCTGCTAACTCACAGCTCTCTCATTATTTGGAGAATCAAACTCAACACTCCTGATACATTAATACAAAGTACAATGGACCGCTCTCTTGCCTCAAGATGGAACAAATTCTGTTGTTCTATTTTCACTCTAAACCTTCCCCATGTAATCAAACTGAAGTTATAATTCAGCTGAGACATCTTTGCTTAGCTTGCTTTTCCTCTAGGGCACCTGCCCTTTATCTTTTTCTTGAGTATTTTGCTTTGTAAATAAATTTTACAAGAATCTTCATTTCAGATTCAACTGCTAGGCATTCAAACAGGCCCTATTTTGTAGAAAAGGAATTGTGACAATTGGTTCCTACACAAATAAGTTACTATTTTTGCCCTGAGTCGCATCATCCAGAAGCAGCTGGTTTGATTAAATGATAGGACAGCAAGCTATAATAAGAGTTGTGGCACCTGTTTGGAGGACATATCTGTAAGATATTTCTACATTTTTCTACAAGATTTGGCATATTCTTGAAACCAGAGCCAATATATGGGGTAGTCCTTCCTGTAGCCCGAATTCATAGACATGGGAACAAAGGGTAAGAAAGAGGAATCACCCCTTCACTATTATACCTAATGACCCAGTTGAAGAATGTTTGCTTCTTATCTCTGCTCCCTTATGCTGGGTGAATTTAGAATTCCTGAGAAAGGAGTCCTTCAAAAAGAAAAGTGGTCATGGATTTGATCAGTTGGAAGCACAAACTTTCTACTGGCCATTTTGACTTTCTTGTAAAACTAAACAGGAAGAGAAAGGGGATTATTCTTCTGATTGGTACAATTTAATTTTATAAATCTGGTTTGGTTTACCTCTCATAAGATTTGAGAAAAAGATTTGAGTAAAAGTTTCTTTGGTCTGACTTTACATCTCTGCTGGTTTTGTGTAAGCATTGGACTCTGCAAATCTTCAGGCAGAGACAGTTACTTTAAAACTGTATTGAAATTATGTATATCTCACTTTTCTCTGCTCAATAACAACATAATATTATTAAGAATATGTCCAGTAGATAAAAATTGATGTCATGAGTCTTCCCATGTTTTTAGTTTTTAAAATTGCATATAATTTTTGCTTTGAATACATGTGCATATAATACATCTAAATTTAATTTATGTATAGATATGTACATATGTGTGGTTCATTGAACATTAGCAAGAATTTAATTTTGTGATTTTGGTGTTTACAGAAAATTGAATATTCTTAAAAAGCAATTTCCTGCTGTAAGTTAAATATCAGTCAGCACAATCATGAATGGTAATTCATATATGCAGCTACCACTAACTGATTTTCTAATTCCTCTATTTAGTTTTTCACTGGTTTGTTGAATCAATTTATGACCAGTATGAAGAGAAATGTTAATTACATAAGAACCATACCTATTGCATGAAGAAAGTTTAAACACGAATATTAACAGCATATGTAGTGGAAAGAGCGTTAGGTTGAGGTCCATAGCAGGTGAGTCAGACCCAGTCCACTGCTACCATTACAATAAAACAACCATCATACCTTGACCAAGTCACGTAACCTACCTGGAGTAACAAAATCAGATGTACTGAGCCTTATAAGTGGAGGAGTTAATGGGTTTTTGGATAGTAAAATATGAGAACAATGGTTTTACTCCTATATCTTCTACTAACTAGCAATATATCATTCCATTTCTTTAAATGAGAAAAGAAAAGTAGGAAGGATATTTATTAAAATATATTGTGACTCAGTTCTTTGATCTTGTAAACTGTTAATAGTGTTTATTAACCAGCAAATTATATTGGTCTAATCCAATTTAATATACTATATATATTTTTTCATTTTGATGGTATTATAATTTAGTTCTTTATCAAATCTATGATAATATTTAGGTAAAAAATTGGCTCAGTTGATATATGTATATTTCCAAGATATAAAATTGCACATGACCTTATTAAACAATGATGTTTATGCAAACAGTAACATTTTGAGTAGAATTTTTAGATATTCTTTTTTTGATACAATAGGTTCATATATGCCCAGATCTTGCACAGGGAGCTAGCATCATCTCACCATTATAAAATAAAATATAATCGTGTTTTTTGCTTCATTTTGAATGAAATAACTTCTACAGATTTCTAATGTAACTGTCAATTGATATTTTCTTAAAGTTGGTTATTTTTAACTGATGACACATTTTATTATTTTAAATCACTTTTACAAACAAACACATACAAAAGGGGAAAATACATCATAACATTTTTATTTCCTTCATATTCTTCTCTTCTCATGTTACTGGCCTCTCATTTCTACAGAAATTAAAAGTAACTGAATTCTTCTGATCACTTTTCAAAGACTCACTGTGCCCATAACTAAGGCAGGATCCCAGCAGCTGCCTGAAAAGAGGACTTGATGTTAAAGAAATTTCAGAGAGGTGTAAATTAGCTTTGCTTTTCACTCAGCAACTGACAGATGGCAATATTTTGAAGATAAAATAGAAAAGGGATTAGCTGTTTGTACCTCAAACTTTTCTCCATGCTGTAGTTCCAGAATCCATTATTGATGCCCTCTAATCCTGAGAGTGCTCTGGAAGAAACAACCCCCCCCAAATGATTATTTCTTCTATATTATTTGAGATTTCCTCAGAATCTCTGAAAAACTCAGGTTGGTCTCAACTACAAAGACTCAGCACAGGTATATATTTAGGTAGGAGTCAGGGTAGGTCAAAGGGGAAGTTACCAGATTTGTCTTGTTTGACTTGCTTGATTAAAATAAATAAATAAACGGAGAGAATTTAAACCAGGCAGAAATTCTCTAGTTTGTTGTAGTCCTCTTGACTCCTTGTTGTTTTGTATCTGACACTGCTGAGAATAGTGCCCAGTGCATGGAAGTTGCTCAATAAATATTTGTTGAAGAAATGATTGATATTTCTTTCCTGTAAGACATTTATGTTTGTGACCCATGAATTTTATTTTTCCAAAATTGGGTAATGTTGTAAATATGTTTGGCGCCTAACAAAGACATTCAGAAGTTCAATACATAATTTCAAATGAATAAAGAAGGAGCAGAATCACACATTTTGCAATTAAACTTGAGAAATGGACTATATATGATTTCTTGTTCATAATCCTACTTCTGAAATCGACCAAGACTCCTCTAAATTAATCTTATAGTCTTTCATAATGTTTTCTCCCTATTCACTAAACTCTAATTCTGGTTACTTTTAAATATTAATACAACTTAAGTATTCAGACTGCTATTAATATTTTATAGTGTTCACATCATAATCACCCCTTCATTAATGTGTCTTCACAGAAATGGTGTTATCTCTCCCATAAACCAATTTATACCCAGTTTGCCTTCAAAACAGTGTTTAATGTTTTCTCCAAGAAGCTCTGGTTATTCTAGCCAATTGACAATGGATTAGCAGTTGGACCATGTACCTCACAATGCATTAAGAAAATATATGTTGTATTGTCATGTGTTTTTGCCAATTCTTTCAGGTGTCTTGTTTCTTTATTAACTGTTCTCTAAATGGAGGTTAGGCTGGAAGTTCAGACGGGAAAAGTTAGCTGAGGCCAGAGGCATAAAGTGCTTTTTGAGGAGTTTACATTTTATGATATGGGCCGCAGTAATCATACAGTTTTATAAATGCTGAGCTTTGGAGATAAGATATGGACATCATGATGATGCTGGAAGATAAAATGTAAATTCTTTATGTTCAGGGGTTCTGTAGTAATTCTTTAGGTCCTTCAGCTTTCATTTCCTCTCAGGACACTCAAAAGACACTAAACAGAAATGTAATGACAGATTGATGTTTGGAGGTTTGCTGTCATTATGAAGTTGATTATGAAATCAATTTCCTTCATATAACAAGCTGGATATTTTTACAAAATATGAAGAGGTAAAGGTATGAATGACATAAGAATGACCATATAAAAACTAGTTTTATTTTTTAGAAAAATATGTCATTTCAATTTAATTAAATATATTTTGAAATATCTTAGTGTCTTATTAATCAATAAATAAAGATACCTCATATTAATCTAAAAATTATAATATTAATATACTTTTAGGATTCCACATGATATGTCAACTGGACTATTTCATTTTTTTACTAAGTTTTAATTAGGTCATATTTTACTCCTCAAATTTTTAGTTTAATTTGAAACATTTTTAGATCATCTTTAAAAATGACCTCTAGGGCTTCCCTGGTGGCACAGTGGTTGAGAGTCCTCCTGCCGATGCAGGGGACACGGGTTCGTGCCCCGGTCCAGGAAGATCCCACATGCCACAGAGCGGCTGGGCCCGTGAGCCATGGCCGCTGAGCCTGCGCGTCCGGAGTCTGTGCTCCGCAACGGGAGAGGCCACAACAGTGAGAGGCCTGCGTACCGCAAAAAAAAAAAAAAAATGACCTCTGTAATTAAAAAATATTTTAAACTTTAGGGCAACTGAGAAGCATTCCTTATGCAGAAAGAAACAAATAAATTCAACTGTATTTCCCTCTTATGTATTATTATGTTACAGTTTATTATTACATTAATATTTTATTCATACTAAACATTAACTCTAATGGAAATTAGCTTACTATTTATTATTTCCTGGTAGTAAAGAGATGCATCAGAGCATTTACTGAACTTTACTGCTCATTAGATTACAGTTTCATTATATTTTCTAAATTATCTAAATAGTCCAGACTTCATTTCAGTTACTGGAAGAAAATGACAACAAAACTGAAAATGTATTTTTAGAAATGTGATTCATGTCTAGTAATTTTGCAGGAATG
>NW_006792522.1:188865-229609 GCF_000442215.2 Lipotes vexillifer
AAATTAACAGTGCAAAATTAAAATTGGTTGATATGACTAAGATCTTTCTTATGATTAGAGTCCCATCCCAAGATTTTTATATATTCTAAACCAATTTATGCATATTCATAGTTCAGTCTCAGAAAATACCATAGGCATATAATGATTCAGGCTTTATGTTGTTCCAAAGGGATCTTTCATTGACTCAAAATTTGAACCTAATTTTCAGTTAGGATTTCAACAGCAATATTTCAGATCTCTTCAAAACTATACAAAGAGCATTTCTGAACATTGATAACCATCATTTTGAACACCTCCTCAGATAAACCCTTCCATCTTCAGTATGCCTTGATTGTCAAAAGATTATTTTTATATTAAATTTTGTATAAATTAATCTACAATCTAATTTATTATTAAATAAGAGTTGGACTGATGGGGCAGAGGAAGAGTGAGAGTTAAATTCTAACTGAATTCTGTATGTATGTTTTTGCAACATGTTTACGTGCTGTGAATGAAATGAATGACTAGTTAGAAGGATCACTGCTCTTTCTTTGGTTCAGTATTTATACCACAACAGATATCAGACTGAGAACTTGAACATGAAGGTAAAATAGTGTGGATACAATGAGTTCCCAAATTGATATTCTTTCCCTCTTTTTTTCTTTCCTTCTTTCCTTTTTAATTTTTTCTTTTTTGAAGTTTTGTTTTTTTCTTTTTTGAAGTTTTAAATCCAACTTGACATTTTTTAGAAGCCAAAAAATTACCCAAATATTACTATCCTACTAAGACATGAAAAATAGTGAGGATAAAATCTTTATAAAGTGCTTTTGGTACTTTTTACTAATTCAGTATGGAGTTATTAAAGTTGTTCTATATGATCAACATAGTGCTACAGAAAATATGAGCAAAATAAGACATTCAGGGTATCTGTTAGTTTAGAAATAGGAAAATTATTTATAATATCACTGTTGTTGGTCAGGCATGCAATGATGAGGGCCTGAACTAAAGTGACAATGAGAATGAAGAATTATACATAATTCATAATGTAGTTGAACGAATAATTCAAGAGATAGTATGTATATATAGAATGCCTTATTAATTATAGCTGGTGACCTAAAATATAGCATTATTTATTTTATAGTGGATGTCAGTGTTTCAAAATGAGAATGAGAAAATGGATATATTCTTAAAGTTAGGGAAGTTATTACAGAAACATGATATTTTGCAGGGTATAATTCAACAATTAATATTTAGTGAATGTCTGAAAATAACTGTTGTGGTTGTGGTGAGTGGACAGAATAGAATATGCATTGGATCTGGGATGACAAAAGATTAAAGTTCAAGATTCACCAGTCACTTCATTTTACTTTTCAGTGTGAGGTTTACTAACACTACCCTTTCCTCCAAATTATGCATGAGGAACACTCCCAAATGAGGCAATAATTTAACATTGTTACCTAAACTTTCTACCCTTACTCCTGCTTTGAGAACACTGTCATAAGTCAACCGACCATGTCCTAATTCAGGTCCAGGGCCAGGAGCCTGCTTTTGGGTTAGAAGTTATCAATTCCCAACCTTGGCCACACACAAGGCATGGGGCATCTGATGACTTTCTATTAATTTCTAAATTACAAAACCAAATAGAATGATAGAAATCTCAGATTCCTTTGCATGTTGTACTTTGTCCACTTGGCATCTCATAATTTAAATATTGGTTAAATAACTGACCCTATGTCATCTTTCTATTGAATAGTTTAAAAAATATACTTGCTATTTTTATAGGTGATAAATGGAAGCTTCTTTGATGTTAGAAATTTGCATTACTTTACTTCTGTTGAGTATTTTTGAACATGCTTCAGAGTCACAGCACCTATAGTTAGCTTTTACACCAGGACAAGCTTTCCTGGCAGTTGCCCCACAAAAAAAAAAAAAAAAACTCTTAGATCAGATCCCAAATCATTACTTCTTTTTTCTCTCTGCCTGTATTACCATGGTAATAAAATTGCATGCTTATGTGGTAGTTAACAGTATGACAGAGCTCAGGGACATAACTCGAATTTGCTGAATCTCAGTTCCCTCTCCTACTTTACAAAATAATATTAAGCATTAATGTGAAGTAAAGTATGTAAACACAGTTTAAAAAGTGTGAATCACTATTAAAATGTGAGAAGAGACTTTATGAACAATAAGTCTTCCACAATTTGTACTTAACTAATAATTCTCAAAAAGCAAAGTACATGTAAAATGAACATGAAATGTCTTTATGCTCCAACCACAAAGATTATCTTCAATCAAGTTATGTCTAACACAGTAATTTTTACAAAGCAGCCGATTCTATACTTTGTTACACAATATAATATGATTTTCCTTTTATTCTCCATAAAAATCCTGCCCCTGAAAGGTTCACTTCCACGATTAGCTCCAATGGTTTGTTTATGAAATAAAGTTCTGACAATTACTCAATATAAAACTTCTTTTTCCTTAAGGTACTATTATTGGTAATATAATTATTTTAGTATATCTAGTAGAACGAAGACATAGATTTTGTTGTCACAGGGTTTATAGTTCACTTGGGGAGATAGAAAAACAAATAATCATTTATACTACAAATCAGATTGATTTAAATGTTTTAATAATGACAAACATTAAGAGTGATGAGAGCAAAGAGAGATTATTGAATTCCAAGAAGGTAAATAGACTGTTTCTCCTGGAAGAGGTGAAAACAGTTTTAAGGATGAGTAGAACAGAAATACTAAAATTAGATATGGGGTGAAAGGTTATTTGACATGTAGGGTTCAGAATTCACTTTTTTAGCAAATATATATTGATGGTCTACCTATAACAGGTACTCACTTATAAACTGGTGGTGAAAACATAAATAATAAATGGCCCTTACCCAAAAAGAGAGAGAAAAATAGGACAATACTTACAGTTCAGTGAACTAAGTGTTTTGATGAAGTATGTTACTGGTGACAGAAAAAATATATATCTGTATGACATCAGGGGGTACATGGTGATTAAGTAAGAATCAAGCTACATTTTTTTGAAAAATATTCGTTTATAGCTAGTTCGAAAAAGAGTGAAACGGTCAAAGTAACAGCATGTATGAAAGATTGATGGGTTATGGGTTATGTGAAAAACAATAATTTTGTATCACTGGAGCAAATAGGGAGTATTAAAGGGTGGTGGATGATAAATTTGCTCCAGGTAAGCCTGCATTTTGTTTGCTAGGCCAAGGTGTTTGAAGAATGTCTGTAAATCTGTGAGAAATGATGGAGTGATTTTGGTTTGGACATTACATTTTCAAGTTTGCATTTTACTCTTTTATTCAACCAATATTTATAGAATATTTATTATATCTTAATCACTGTTCTAGCACCGTGGTGTTTAAAAGAGGCAAAGTTGTTACGGTCGGAAACCATATAGAATACTGACACTGACAGCTACAGGAAGAATGGATTGAAAAAGGACAGTGCTGGAGATTGAGAGGTTAGTTACAAAATCTCTATAGTCAAATATTATAAAATTACAAAGCTTTTACCTAGGATAGTCACAGAGATAATGAGAAAGAGGAGACAGATTTGAGAGTCATAGGGAAATATTAATTACATCTCTTAGTGCATTGTTAGGTGTTGGAAGGGGTAGGTGAGTACAGAAAAATAATCTAGTAAACATCCCAGTTCTCTGGGCTTGCAAGTGATGAAAATTATTGTGATAATTAATTTTATGGGTCAGCTTGGCTAGACCATGAGATGTCCACATATTTGGCTAAACGTTATTTCTCTATGTGTCTGTGGGGATGTTTCCAGATGAGATTAACATTTGAATCAGTAAATCGAGTATAACAAATTGCCTGCGCCAATATAAGTGGACATATTATACAAGCTGTTGAGGGAATGAATAGAACAAAAAGCAGAGTAAGGGAAAATTCACTCTCTCTACCTGATTGCTTGAGCTGGAACATTAGTCTTCTCCTGCCCTTGGATTGGAACTTACACCATGGGACTCTGGTTCTCAGGCCTTTGGACCTGGACTAGAAATAACATCTTAACTGCTCCTGATTCTCAGGCTTTAAGACTCGGAGCGGAACCACACCACTGGCTTGTCTCCAGCTTGTAGTTGACAGATCAAGGGACAAATGGACATCGTGTACCTTAAAGTTAAAGGATACAAAATATATCCTGTAGTATTCCTGCCAAACTGTATGACCTGTAATCATTAGGAGGCACCAGGCAAACTCAAATAAAGGGTATTTTCCATGTGCTCTTTAAAAATTTAGGGCCATAAAAGATAAGTCTGAGGAACTGAACATATGGTCTTGGGTTGGATATTATTCTTACACATTTTCTGTAATGCTGAAATTATATCAAAGTAAAAACAATAATTAAAACAAACAAAAATATTGGGCAGTTGAAGGAAAACACACAGAGAAATAAAGGACAGAAAATTTCCAAGAAAGAACATGTAGATATTTGAT
This sequence comes from Lipotes vexillifer, assembly GCF_000442215.2. Taxonomy (NCBI): domain Eukaryota; kingdom Metazoa; phylum Chordata; class Mammalia; order Artiodactyla; family Lipotidae; genus Lipotes; species Lipotes vexillifer. Next base: position 193,322 of record NW_006792522.1, read on the forward strand.
TTGAAGAATGAGGCCATGAAGAGAGTTCTTCCTGGAACTTTTTCTTAAATATGATGAAATTAAGAATTCAAAGCCCCAAACTTTTGTCCTTGATACAGTTAGTGTATATCTAGATATATAATGTATAAAGAAGTGCTACCAAGAGTGATGACATGTGGTACTTTGCGTGCTGAAAAGCTGATCTTGGGAATTGAGCCAGTTTCTCCAAAAGTAAATTGGGCATTTTTTTCTCATCTGTAATCTGTTTTTAAAGATTTCAACATCGTAGCAGAGTGATATAGACAGTATGGTAGTAAGTATGTACTAGTTAGTTTAAGCTTCAACTCTAGGGGCAATCAGTTGCTTTAATCAGAAAACCATATGACAGGGGTGATTAGCTGTTATTATATCAAAAAGACCTTAATCCAAAGGTAATCCTTAACTAGATCAATAGTTAAATATTTGCTCATTAGCAAATTTGAAGTAAAAATGTGTTTTTATTAGTGAAAACATTGGTTTGTCAAATGGCATGATGAATATTAGAAATGCGTTCTCAATGTTAAATTCAGTAGGTTTGGAAAAGCTAAACTTTTTATTGCTCATTAATAGTATTAAGAATCTAGGCAAGCCAGAAACTTGATCACTGAACAGACTTATATCCAGAAATTTGTTTTGAAGTATTTCTATTTTCCTGATGACAATCCTAAGGATAAACTTGCCTCTAGAATATTATTCTCTGCTTTTACAGACTTTTCATGTGATGTGATTCAAGTACTTAAAAGGACAGAGAACTGGGATTTTTGTCAAACTTCTGAAACAGATTTTATGACATGATTTCTGTTTCCTCTGTAATAAGTGTTTGTTGTCTTTTATATGTGGGACAGTGCTTGTTCAGAGATTTGCTTTTATTTTAACATGGTAGTAAATGTGTGAGGTAGTTAACTCCTATTTATATCAAACATCTTTAGAAACTACCAAAAAGAATGTAGGAGATGAGCTCTATTAAATGGGCCTTGGTCAGTTAGCAACATATATCTTGAGGGACAAAACAAAACTTCGTTGCTGATCTGGGTACATATGAGAGCTTAGAGAACATCCCAGAATAATATCTGAATCTAAGGCATGGTGGACGGAAAGGAAACAAGAGATATATAGAAAAATAACTCCTAAGCTAAAGTTAAAAACAAGCAAATCACAACCTCTTCAGTCCATTTGTAAGTTTCAACTGACTTAAACAATTAGTTTCAGACAATTTAAAAGGCAGCGTAGATGGGAGAGGAGGCTAATAAAGAAACACAGAGATCTGCTTCTTTGTTAAAATGTAGCCAACTCTTCAATAGGGCAAGTCAGAAAAGAAAAAGCATGTGGAAATCACTGCTGAGGACAGTCTTGGTGGATCAGCAGAAGTAACTGTTAAATCACTCCAGGGGACAGGAACATACGCGGCTTTAGGGTTCTCTCTACTTATTTCCTTCTATGCCAGAGCAGAGAATGATCCTCAGGGAGAGTATTCATGAGAAAGATTTCAGAGAAAATGGGCTGAAGTCCATGTGGCCTATTGACCCTATTCTTTAACTTCACTCAAACCATCCTTCAGCAAATAGCCAGCCCCAAAAAAGTAACCCTGCATTTCAAAGGTGAAAAAAATTTACAAAGGAACCAGCATAGAATTTGTGAAAAGATATTGGAAGAAAAGAGAGGAAAGGAATATAAAAAGGGAAAGGATAAAAGGGGATAAAAGATGCACACCTCCCAAAATTACATATCAGAAAAGCTATTTTACAAATTTGTGGGTAAATGTTATAAGAAATTAATGAAATTAAAGAAAATATGGTTTGTCTGAAATAAAAATTCAAAGAAAATATACAAAGGTAAATATAAAAATGCTGGTAGAAGAGTTCAGAAAATAAGGGAAGAGAAAATAAAATAACTGTAGAAATGATGTTCATTTAGATGAAGCAAAAAAGAAAAACAAGCACAACTCCAAACAGTCAAGAACATGGAAAGTAGGTCTGAAAAAACACAGAAATAAAAAATGGAAATCAACAGAGCTAGAAACGACTAGAGAAAATAAATATGGATGACAGAAAATTCAAAGCTAACACAAGTGTAATTGGTATCCTTCAAGAAGAAACAGAAGAGTTGAAACAGAAACACACTTGAAAGCAAAATAATGAAATTAACAATTTCCTAAAATGGAAAAATACCTGCCCCTGCTTTGCATGCCCCCAAAGACAAAAATTTCAAAGGAACTATAGGGCTTCGCTCGTAGCGCAGTGGTTGAAAGTCCGCCTGTTGATGCAGGGGACGGGGGTTCGTGCCCTGGTCCGGGAGGATCCCACATGTCGCGGAGCGGCTGGGCCCGTGAGCGTGCGCGTCCGGAGCCTGTGCTCCGCAATGGGAGAGGCCACAACAGTGAAAGGCCCGCATACCGCAAAAAAAAAAAAAAAAAAATCCTGATCTGTCAAGCAGGGACTACAGATGTCTTTTGATTTCCCTCACTAGCCTGCATATCCCTGACCTCCCCATCTGGATGCCTATTCTGTAAAAAAAAAAAAAAAAAAAAAAAAAAAGGAACTATAAAGGGAGTACTGTTTGGAGGGGACAGGTCCCAAGACCACAGTTAAGTTTAATGACTCACTGGAAAGACTCAAAGAACTAAGAAAAGCTGTGGTATTCATGGTTATAGTTTATTACTGTGAAAGAATACCAGCTAAAATCAGCAGAGGAAAGAAGCTTCTAGGGCAGAATTCAGGAGACACCAGGGAATGCTTCCAGTTTCCCTCTCCTGTTGGATTTTTGCAGATAGCACTCACTTCTCCCAGTAATATACTATATGTGTGGCAACCTGTGTGATACCACATATGGAATATTGCCAACCAGCAAAGCTCATTCACCTAAGCCTTGGTGTCCAGGACTTTTATTAGGGTCATTTACATGAATATGTTAACTGGCATGGCTGACATTTAGACTCCCACCCCTCCAGAAGTCAAGCGGCTACGTACAACCCCAGGCCCCCACCATAAATCACATTATTAACATAGTCAATGTGGCATGGTCCAAGGCCCTCAGATACAGATACTCTTATCAGACAAGATGTTCCAAGGGCTTAGAGGTTATCTCCTAGGAGCCAGACAAGGGCCAAATTTCGTTTGGAACATACAGGGTGTGGACTACCTTGACTTTCCAAATTAACCCTTTATTGTTCAGGGGGAATCAGCCTGACCTTAGATGTCCACATGGGATGAGTAGATTGTGAAGATGTGTCTAAAGAATATTCAAGAAAGATAAGTGGCAATTAAGAATATTCAAACAAACTAATTCTCAAGTATGAAGATTTATCTTTAGACCTGAGATAAATCAGTAAGCACAGCACCCTTGAGTCCTTTTCAAAACAATTATGGTAATTGTGGTTTTAAATTTTTAAATGTAATAAATAATGATATTACAGAAAAGAACAAACCAAAAATAGGATAGTGGAAGGCAAAGTAATAAATTAGGTGATAAATTCACTATTCTTTCATGGCTGATGATCAGTGCTTAAGAAAATCAACATCATGCAACCATTTAAGTCTGATAAATCTAATAATAGAAGCTTAAGATTATTACTTTAAGATGTAGATGTTAACATTAGTCATAATAATCTAAATAAAAAATCTAAATTTTTAATTTTCAGCTGGAAAAAACACACACAAACACAATGCATGCATGTTTAGTAGTAGCTGAGGCTACAGTAAGAGAGAGAAAGCAAAGTCACATCCAAAGCAAAAGGCATATTATAAGGTAGAACTAACTCGAAACATCATATTAATAAACATAAAAATGATAGACATGATCTTAAAGAAAATGGCATACCAGAAAATACAAATAAAAATAGAGAAGTTTGAAAACAAGGGAAAATTGTTGAACAGAATGAAAAAGAGAGTTAAATAATGAAACAAATTATTTTTAAAAGAAGGACAAAATTTTGTGTAGTAAAAAACAGAATCAAAATTGACCAAACACTGCCTATAGAAATTATATTGGAGAAAATAACAGAAACTCATAATGATGTTAAAATTTTAACTTTTCACTAAACCTGTACAAAGCAAATAAACAACAAGAAATATGGACACAGACTAAGGACTCAAATAATATGGAGGCTATTTATTAGATACATATTAAACTGTGGTCCTTGAAAACAGATACTACAACATATTTTCAAGAGTATATGCAAAATTATAATAAATGATTAAATATTAAGCCACAAAGTGACTGTCAGTAGATTACAAAACATAGAAGTGGTACAGATGAAAATCTGCATGAAAAATGGAAAAAGGTACCATTTATAATCTTGTTTGGAAATCCTTTCTAAACCAGACACAAACCCCAGAAACTATTAAGGAAAACACAGATAAACTTCACTACAGAATTTTTTTGGCAGAGAAAATATGCCAAAAATAAATTGAAAACAAAAAACAAAAAAAGGAAATGTGCATTCACAACAAATACGACAGCGTAAGTTCTAATGATGTTACTACAAGAAGAAAATATAAAATCAAGAACTATGAATGGCTATTACATATGTATATAAATATGCTCAAATTTATTGAATATGACTGAAGATTGAAATAATAACAGTAAGATATTTTTTACCTTAGCAGCTTGAGAAATATCACCTTATATCCTAAATTACACCATAGTCATATATCAATATTCTCTGCAGTTATAAAAATCCAGAAGTTTTATCATTATATTTTACATGAAAATATCTCAATTAGATGTTAAATAAAAGGATCAGCTTATTTTATATATTTTATACATTACTTGGTATAAATAATGGAGTCAAACAAAGGTGTATGTGTGTGTGTGTGTGTGTGTGTTTGTGTAGAAATTTTCTGGAAGGACGTTCAAAAAGCTGTGAACAGTGATTATCTCTTAGGTTAGAAACGGTCTTAAGAGTAATACCTCTCATTTTATAAACCTGTAGACAGTTTGGATTTTTGTACACCTTTTTAAGTAGTCAAAAGTGCAAATAAAATATAGCATGCTTTGTGACCAGCAGTGTCTAAGGCAAAGTTTGAAAAATTCTTTGGACTTATTATCTCCGGTGTTTTATGTGTCCTTCTGGATTACAGAGGGGAGTTTCTTTAGTGTGATGAAAAGAAAAGCCAGATATCTGAGAAATGAATGAGCGATAAGAAGTTAATGTCATCAGTGTAGATTACTCTTTAAAAAAAATTAAGTTTGCTGCTTGCTATCCTCAGTCCCTTTTCTGTTTCAAGTGTATGTTTTTATCTCCCCTTGACTTTTAGTGTTTCCAATACCTAAAGGAGAACTGTTTTTGTACTTTTAATAAAAAGTTAATCCCATTGTGCAGAAAATGATCAACTCAGCAAGTCCAAGTTGTGCACACACTGCACATTAAAGGCTTGTCTCTTGCCTGATTCCTGGGAGGTAACATCTAAGTCCTTAGAGTATCCTGTCTGTTCAGAGTATCTTTGTTACCTGGGGAATTTGGGCAACAAAGAGAGTTCTTGGTAACAGTGTGATTGATAGTGGTAGGCTTGGGCCATGTGTTATCAGCTTGATCTCTGGAAGGGCTGCAGAATAAAGGTCAGCAGGGAACCATGCCTATGTCACTGGACCCCAATAAAAACCCTAGACATCTAGGCTCAGGTGAGCTTCACTGGTTGGCAATGCTCTGTGTATTGTTACCACACATCATGGCTGGGAGAAATAAACCCTGTCTGCACAACTGCACTGGAAGAGGCCTCCAGGAAGCTTACATCTGGTGTCTCCTGGACTTTGCCCTGTGTACCTCATCCCTTTGATATTTTATTCTATATCCTGTCACTGTAATAAACCATGACCATGATATAACAGTTTTTCTGAGTTTTGTGAGTCCTTCTAGCAAATCACTGACTTGAGGGTGATTGGTTACCCCCAAACTGTACCTATATAGTCAGGAAAGTATATGGACTCTCCAAAACGTTGGTTCTCTTTACTGAACTCATCTTCTCATTAATAATATGAAAGAATGGCTTAAGTTTGACTATTTGCTGAATTTTTTAATTACTGAAACCTAAAAAACACACACACACACCTTTTAAGAAAAAGTGAGGCTTCCCTGGTGGCGCAGTGGTTAAGCATCCGCCTGCCAATGCAGGGGACACGGGTTCAAGCCCTGGTCTGGGAAGATCCCACGTGCCGTGGAGCAACTAAGCCCCTGTGCCACAACTACTGAGCCTGCACTCTAGAGCCTGTGAGCCACAACTACTGAGCCCACGGGCCACAACTACTGAAGCCCGCACGCCTAGAGCCCATGCTCCGCAACAAGGGAAGCCACCACAATGAGAAGCCTGCGCACCTCAACGAAGAGTAGCCCCCGCTCGCTGCAACTAGAGAAAGCCAGCACACAGCAATGAAGATGCAACACAGCCAAAAATTAATTAATTAATTAATTTAAAAAAAAATAACAGTGGATAAAAATCAATTCAGATGTTATGGATAGGAAACAAAAAACAAACATAAAAGAAATGGAAATACTTAAGAAATAATACCAGAAGCCCAAAAATCAAAAGGAGAAAGTCGTGACACATTTATTATTAAAGAGTAAAATAAGTTAATACTGAAAAAGTTAAAAAAAAAAAGAAAAGAAAAAGTGTTTAGAAGGGATTACTTAAAGAATGGATAGCTGCATTAAAATATACATAGAAAAGTGGAGTAAATCTTGACATATAAACTAACAATGAAAAAGTACTTAGAGTTTACTTTTAAGAATTCAACTTTTTGTGATAAATATTTTGGTTTGTTAAGAGTTTGTTGTTTGCTATATCTCTAGTTTCCAGTATGTCGTCAATAAATGTTCTTTGAGTATTTGCTGAATCAAACTATTGAAACCATTTATAAAAGAAATTCAATTGTTATTTTATGCAATTTTCATAGTTTCTTCTAATTTTTTTAAACTGAGGGTCTCCTTACCAGGGCATAGACATAACTTGAAAGATTATTTCTTCAAAAAACCAAATCACAGCTCCCTCACCACATTTAGGTCCCATGACTGACTTTGACCCCACATTCCAAAAGTCTTCCTCATCATTATTGAAAGTTTTCTCAGGGACCTTGCAATTTGACTCCTATTTGACTTCTCCTTTATCTCATGTTTATTCAGTATAACTGCATGTAGCTGAAATCTAAACTGGGGGCAATGTTCCAGTTTTTGTTACTTGGATAGTTAGTTTCATGAAAATTACTTGAGGCATGATGTTTCTCCTAACCCCACATTGTTCAGCTTCTCAGCTTATATTGTACTTAGGGAATAGTGCTCCTTCAGTACAATCTGAACTAATACGAAAGGTGGCATAATGTAGTGGGAAAAGAACTGCTCTAATAGCCAAAGAACAGGATTCATTTCTAATTTTGTTACTAATCAGTATAGTGGAACTAAAAGGCCACTGTTTTCTTATGTATAACACACATACACACACACACACACTCATGCATGGCACCAGCTCTATTTATATAACTGGGTTATTCTGAGGATGACGTGTCTATACATGAGGAAGCACTCATCATCTATGAAAAATAAGTTAACAGGTTTTAATTTTATATCAGTTTGTTCAGCTCCTCCTGTCTTTTCTTGCTTCTTGTACTGCTTTCCATCTGAATATCTCCCACTTATTTTTGCTTGTTCACATCATCCTGTGTCTTCAAGATCCAGCTCAGATGTGTTTAACTCCCCTGTAATTAGGCATTCCTTCCTATATTTACTCCCCCAAACAAGAATATGTCTAACTCATCTTTATATATCCCTTAGGAATTTACAGCATAGAATTTTGCATATTATTAATGTGTCATAAATATTTGTTGACTTGAAGTAAATTAAAGTTAGATTAATATGAATTTTTCTGAGGATGCATTTCCATTTGGAAATAAATTGTTTAGCATCCATTATACACTCTTCAAAGAGCAATAAAGGGAATCACTTCTCTATGAGAAAAAAAAAAATCCCTAAAAGCTTTGGATGAATGGCTACTTTCTTTCTTTAAGAAAAAGACTGCAGGGATTTAATTATTATACCCCCAAAGATTTCAAACATATGTATCAAGTATTCTTCTTCAACTTAGTCATTTATTGCCAACTCAAGAGGGCTTTATTGGAGGGATAGTAAAAACTTAAATCTGTTATTTTCCCATGATATTTTGATAATTTAGTGACTTAATATATTCTTTCCTCTAGACTACAATTTCTCAGTGTTCAAAATATTAAAGAAATTAACCTTGGTTAGAATGCTATGATTTGAGGCCTCTAGCGATTTGTTACTTTGTATTGTTAGCGTTTGGGTGCTATGTTAATAGAGGGATTTATTTTTCTCATTTAATGAAGTCTGTTTTATTTTAAACGATTTCTCAAGGACATAATTTTAACTCATGGGATTGCTAGGCAATTCACTTTTCTGTGAGTAATTTCTAAATTGCTTTTTAAAATTTAGTATGTGCAGGGGGGAAATGGTTTGAAAACTTTACAATAAATTTAATATATGCCAAAAGTATACTCTTGTGGGAGCAGATATGTCTGTTTTTAGCTGTGGTAGCAGTTCATTTTGAATCTTCATGAATTTATAGGCATCACATCAGCTTCTATTATAACAACATAAAAATAAGTATAAAAAATTAAAAATATTAGCATATTAAATATAAAGAGAGAATCTAGAAAAATTCACTCATATAAATTAGTAGAAAGTAGAATATCTTGTTTTATAATTAATATGATTATTATTAATGACCAGTATAAGAATATTGGAGTTGCTGTTAATCTAGTTAACAGATTGAACAGCTATACTAGATTTACTATGACCTGTTCTTAGTTTCAGGGGTTATGCAGAAAATCGATAACTCTATATTATGGGAACTTTGTTTTGTACCAGAAGTATAGTAGGTACACAATGTGTATAAGTTCTCAGTATGTGGTAAGTGGATATTTATGGAGGTGAGTATGCTGTGGCTTCCTGTTTCAGCCTGGAGGAGGAAAAGGAGAACCTAGAAGCATGATAGGTTAAGATATTGGGAGGTCAGGGTTTCATCTGTAATGCCATGTTCATCTTGACTCTGTTATTTGGGAAACAAGTGATTTTCACTCATACTGAAAAATGCTCCTGTTGAGGAAACATCACCCACATATCTGATTGCTACCCAGAATGGAAGTAAAATATTTTGGTTCACACGGTGCATTTATTGAAACAGACAAGGCTAACAATGTTTGAAAACAGATTGGTTCCACATATGCCAAACATTTGCTCCTACCTCATTAGGCTGATATCTCACTGCTAAAGGCCAGGTAAATATCATCTAAGGCCATGTATTTTGAAAACCTAGTTTTTATATTTTGTTTCAGAATCATTTAAAGTAACTGGAAATAACATGCCCCCAAAATAGACTTGCTTATACTTGATAAAACAACAGCTATAGTTGATTTGTATTAACAAATTTTACTTGTGTGTTAATATTTTTATGTTCAACCATGCTTTTTTGTGTATCCTGATCCTTTCTGTTTGTTTTTAGGGTCACGTAATTAATTTAATGAGTGAGTGACAAAACTTTACAAAAAAGGAAAAGAAATAAATCCAAGTGTATTTATTTATCTCTTGCAGTTTTGTGTATTTTCAATGGTTCTTGAAAGCTATTAATGAAACAAATGAGAGATTAAAATTAAAATATAAATTCAGTGTGTCAATGTACACAACTTTGAAAATATGAGTCAGAGATAGGCTTTATTATAGAAATGTACAGAATAATTCATCCTCTAGTTAAAAAGAGAAGTAACTTGAAAACATTTTGAGACTATATTAATGAAGTTCCATAGAATTGAGGATCCAGCCTTTCCATGCACAGATTGAGTCAACTCAAATGTTCCTAAATGTAGAACATAAATATAGGCAAGTTTGAGTCAATGTATGTCATTCTGCCCCAAAATATACAGAGTGTATTAATTTGTATGTATGTATCCTTATTCAGTTTACATAAATTGACAAAGCTTAACAAGTTCATAATGGTACTATTACACATAATAAATATGTGTAATTTTTCCAATAAAATTTAGAAAATGTATTTCATGATCATTCCACACAAACATCTGTCCTCAGAAAACATCATAAATAAATATTCCAGACCAATGAAAAAGTAGATCATCTCAGTTGAACAGACATAACTCTCTGTGTGATATGTTGTTTTTTAGCAGCAAAAAATCAATAAACATTGACCACTTATAATGTGTAAGGCAGTACTAAATGTTTTATGTAAATTATTTCATCAAATCTGTACTACATACTATGTGGATTCGTACATGGGAAAAGTGATACTTGGAGAGGCCACATAATTTTTTCAAAGAAACACAACCTGCTGACGAGGTTGATTGGTCTGAGATCATCAATTCTAACTATTTGAGTTATGTTTGTATTTTCTTGCACAATTCCCCAATGATATACTGAATCCAAAGCAATGTGAAATCGAGAAAAATACCTCGTAACTGGATGCTGGCATTCTGTCACCACAATTAAACAAAAACCATAAAATTCATTTATCTTGAAATAAGATGGATTCTGTTTTGAATCACAGTAGAAAGCATATTTTATTTGTCTACGACCATACTATATGGCCTAACATACTGTAGACATTAATACATATTTGTTTAATAATTATTAATTAATAATCTTAATCATTACCAAGAACCATAAAATTCAGCATTCTACAAGAGTATTTTCTGATTTTCCACTTTATGTGAATTCTCTGTCCTTGGAATGCCCAAAGCACTAATAGTATGTTTTCTTGATACTATTTTTTTATCCCTTTTATCCCAATAGATGATGCGTGAAGGCAAATACTATCTTACACACCCCTCCATTTGCGACAGTGTCTAGTCCCAGAAACCTGCTATACTGTAATGAAATTTTCCTCTACTTTAAAAAGTTCTATGCCTTTTAGTCATATTTTGCAATATTTGAAACTTACAAAACAAAGGAACCAGATCCCTTCAAAATATTTTTCATCAATATGATATGAGTCAAGAGTTAAAGCTATCTGACAAAAGACATGTCATATATATCCAGTAAATATATATATGTATTTAGTATATATAGTATAGTATATACAGTATAGTATAAATATATATATTCATATATAAATATATATTTCATAAGTATACACACACACACACACACACACACACACACAAACACATACACACATACTTAAAAGGGGAGATGAGAAGTAAGTGCACATAACAGAAAACACATTGCTCCATTCTGCTGTCAGTACCTCAGACCAGGATGGTTTGTTGCCACCTTTCAAAAAGATGTGTCTGAAGCCCCTAAAACCCAAATTCTGAGAAATTCACCTTCACACAGTCTCAAATGTTAATCTTTCTTATTTCTAAACCTTAGCCAAATCAATTCTCTGAGAAAATTTAGGAAAATAGGAAAGTAAATGTGGGTGATTCAGGTACAGAAATCAAGTAATAGGCAAGATCAAACAGTTGATATAACTCACTTGTAAGACTTGACACTAGAGAGTTCAGGGGGCTTCAAATAATTCCCACTGAATTCTCCTTTGAGACATTTTAATACAAATCACCACTTGTTTGTCTTACACCTAGTTACCTGTTTCCACAAACTTTTATTTTTGTTTTTTGCTGGGATTCATTTAAAGTGTACAACTGCTAAATGACAGTGGCAGGAGAGCCAAGCACTTCTGATTTGCCTGGGGTTGTCCTCCCACACAGCCTTTGGGACTACTTCCAACGCTCCCAATAGTCTCTGATTGGGGAAGTAATTCTTATGGTGTCATTTTGATGGGGAAAAAGAAAACCCGAAAAGTAAGATAAAGCATGACAATAATTTCTACAACAACTATTACTCCAAGCCATAGTCATATGTAAATTAATAAACACCTGTTTGTTTGGCCAAAGGAAATAAGGAGTGATTCCATAAGAAATATTTTGTGTTATATATTGGCCTATCACTCCAGTTAGACAAGTTTGGGTGGTTGGAGTATTATTTTATAGCTTAAGGTGTCTGTATTTCAAGAATTAGTATAACACAAAAACAAGTAGAGTCAAGCTTTATACTCTATGTAGAAACTCAAGGTGTGGTTTGGTGGAGAATAGAAGTAATTATGAAAAAGGCTAACACAAGAAAAGAATAGTTTAAAAAGCCTTCCCATAGAACATATTAAAGAGGTTGGCAAAGAGGACAAAAGCAAGAATATATAACCTCAAAACTGGAGATTAAGGATACTTTAGAAAACAGAATAAACTCAAGTTTACATGGAATATCAGGGAACTTTTCAACAAAGTGCTAGTTAAAGGAAATATAAATTTCCAATCCAGGAGACTCAATAGAAGAGAAATAGATTAGGAAGAAGAAAGCAAAGCAACAACTGCTTTTGAAAAATCCAAGTGGACAAAATATTTTATTCCAATCATAATTTTAGGAAGAAAAAAATGTATGATTAAGCTATAACTACGAAAAAACATTCTTATTTTTGGAACGGATTCTGAATTGTGATTAAAAAAAAAAGATGGCCTTGCTTCAGTTTCTAGAATCTACAAATACCTGTCTTTGATTTGGGTAGAAATAAACTCCTGTAACATCAAATTCTCATGTAACAATTAATATAGACATATTTTGTTGCCCAACTATGGCACAGTGGAAGTGGAAATATGCAGCAAGATTTTATCACAATAACCTGTAGAGAGAGAGGGCTGTGGCTACTGCCCGAGTCTAGGACCAGGTCTCCAGGGGCACTAAATGCACCACAGAGAGGAGGCTGCAAGTGCACTTAAAGAATTAGCCCCATCAAATGGCAACAGCGCTTCTAAAAAGAAACACCGGGCTGAATGATCCCTTAAACCGTGAACACAAACAACTAGTGTTCTAAGAGCCTGAAGTTCTGCGGTACTGTTAAAAAGAAAGGAAAAATTGGTGTGTGATGATTTCAGCAGAAATGCCAAGATAAATGCAATTGTCAACCATTTAGGAGAGTATGCCTGAAAGGAAATCCTGTTCCGAAAAGAGGTAAAACTATGAGTTTATCATGCATATGATATTCATATGCAACAGCAATGTTGGCTTCATAGTATGGCAAGAATTGCGAAAACTATATTTATCAGAGGAAAATAGAATTTTATGGTCCTTAGAAAGCATCTCATCCTTCTTATTACAGAAATGAGAAATCTGAGGTTCAGAAAGTTTATGTGATTTACCCATAAATATCTCAAAATAATACCCAAAATTATGGTTCTCCCTTCTTCCTAACATAATGTTTTTTTAATCTCAGTAATAATATTTTTCAGATGTATTTCATTTAAAAATGCTAACTAAATGAGAAATTTGTTCTAAAAGCACTTTATTAAGTTAAGTATTTTGTCAGTTAATAAATGGACTGTGCAGGAATTTAAAATATATGCACATGATTCAGAGCTTAGGTATGTGAATGTCTCCTATGGTGGTTCTGCCTGCAAAAAGCAATTACAAATTGCTCTTTAAAAATTTTGTTGAAGATATTTCAGCCAAAATTGGCACTTTAAATATATATTTATTCAGTTGAAATCTCCAGTTTTTCCACACAATCCCCGCATCTCAATCATATGGAAAAGTTTTGGGCATCCCTGAGTTCATGGCTCATTTAAAAGACAAGAGGCTATGCAAAAGGCTTATACTATCAGGAGTCATATTATTACTAATACCTGTAAAAGTAATTCTATTCTGCAGTCAGGCAAATATTTAGTTTACATTATTGCGAATGCATTGTGGAGAATATTCTGTCTTTTTAAAGAAGCAACAACAGGATGTGTTATTACTGTTTTCAGTAATCTAATTAGTGAATTTACATAAGGACTACCTCTTGAACAACTTCCTTCTGAAAACGTTCTCTGTATGCAAAGAGGATATACATCTTGAAGACAGAATAAAACAAGTGATTCAGCCAGATGCCTTTTCAGTTTGTGATTTAAAGGTTTAAAGACAGTTTCAGGGGTCTAAGAATTTTACACCCAGTTTTTACATTCATCTGCAGTACATTATTTCAGTTAATGAGCTAGAGTATGTTATAATTATTAAAGGTCAGCTGCCTTTCATTACTATTTTAATTGTAAATATCACATTGTATGTCTCTTTAAGTTCTGCCTTCAGATGTTAATGTGCACTGGCTGGACATTCTCAGCTTTAAATTATAAAGGGTTGAATTCTTCTTTTGTAGCAACAGTGCTCCTTTGTTCTGTACAAACTTCAATTACCTGGAGTTTGAAGGCCCCTTTATTTTCAATTGCTGACCATTAGAGAACACCCAATTCTAAATATACTGTGATTAAGTTATTTTATGAGTTGAACATCAACTCATAAAAATTTCTATACTATTGAAATGTTAGTGAAAAAAGTTTTTAAGATCTTTTTTTTTGATATTCTTTTCTCCATGCTACAGTTCAGGCATGGCACCTCCATGAAAGTGTATACCCAGTGGCTAAAACAAGACCTGGGTATGACAGTCAGGCAGAGCTGGGCTCAAATCCTACTGTGTTACTTAATATCTGGTGGATGTAGGCGAGTATGTAATGTCTTTGTGTCTCTGGTTCAACTTCTGTAAGAGGGGAATACCGATTCCATGGAAGAGCATAGGTGGTTTAGGTGCCCTAATTGTTGCTAACTTGACATCATTGCCACCACTTCCAAAAACCTCCTCTGAATTCCTTCAGGGATGCCAAAACTTGTTTTTTCCCCAATCCATTTTTCCATTTAATTATCAGTTTTCCAAATGGTAGCCTCCCCTGGGATTTCAATGGGGCAGAAACGTTAGACTTCTCTGCAGGCAGTTGCTGCCAGATGCATGAGTGGACATGAGATCCACAGATGCTCACAGATGCATCGTTATGAGCTCCTTGGAGCTTCAGTATGAGATCATCCCTTTATTTCCTGAGCTTTAGTGAAGTACTTCTCTGACTTTTCCTTTGCACAATCTTTCAACAATTTTGTACATTCTTAATTCCTATAATAACAATTCCATTCTTGGATTACATACAGTAGCTTCTGTTTTCCTAAGTAAAATTGACTAATACACTAGTAATATCATAAAACAAGACAAAAATATAAAATATTTTAAACCAACTAGGTAAGCTGTGAGCTAAGTCATACTTTTATCAATAACATAGAAAATAAAATCTATCACCTGTTATTCAAATAATATGATAATTATAAATATTTATTGAAGACTTACTAAGTCTAAAAAAGTTCTGGGGAGTTTAAATTTTTTACCCATTTTGTGCTTACAAGTAACCTAGGTAGTAACTGCTGTTATTATTTTATTTAATAGATGAGGAAACTGAGGCACAGAGAGGTTAAGTAACTCACAGGCTATGAATTGAAGAGTAAAAATTTGAAATTAACAAGTTTGGCTGTAGAACCAGCACACTTTTCACCACAGTGAATAATATACTGTTTCAATGCCTAGCTTTACCCTCATGTTCTATATTTTACACCCTGTGCCTAAAATGACTGCCTCATGAGCTTGTTGTATTAGAGGAGATTTTTGCCTCAAACACTTAGCACACTGGGTCCTCCATAATAGACATTAATTAAGAGGACATATATTAATAATATTATTAACATTATTATTTTTTAATATTAAGACTTCCTCTATTACCACGATGGGTGCTCTGAGGGCAGAGACCTTGCCCAGTTAATTTCTCTAACTTAGAGCAGCAAACACAGTGCCCAGCATAAGCAGAATTGTTCTAGGCTTTCTGTTATCAAAGTTTAATAAAATATCACTGGTGAACTGTGTTTAATTACCATATTTATCAATCAGAATTTACATAGTTAAAATAGTTATGATATTGCATAAAATAGTATTAAGAAATAATTGTACTGGATTAAGAGATTTATGAATAAAAAAATCATCATTTGCATTATAGGAAACTTTGATTTGCAGAAGTATAATTGGGATTTTTTTCAGTTCTGGTACAAAAAGTATCAGGTTTAAAAGAAAAAATCATATTCTATTCAGATGGTGATATCAAATGATATTTCAAAAAGGTATTGCTTAGGGAGGATGGATTATATTTGTAAAAGACAATTATGTTACTCAAATAATATTTTAGACACCAAGATATTAGCAATACAAATATCTAAAAGGAAATTATATACATAAGTGTATATATATATACACATGTATATATAACATAGCATATATATATATATATATATATATATATGTATATATGCTATGTTATCACCCATACGATATATATATATATATATATATATATATATATATATGCTATGTTATCACCCATACGATGTTGAAGAAAATGATTTATGAATTATTCAGTTTCATAATCATAGTAATCAATACTTTCCTGTACTCATTAAATTGTACAGTTTATTAATGATAAATAAATAAATATAATTTTGGAAAACATTTCAACCTTATTATAAAATGGTTATGTGTGTCTTAAAATAATAAATAGAAGTTCTCCTCAGGAAGATAATATACATGTGCCTAAATTTATTTTCAGTTAAGAACATGAAAAAAGACAGTTAGATTAAGACCTTTAAGAATGTTGCCAAACGTTCTTTTCTTTTCCCTTCCTCACATCAAGATGGGTACTTTGACAAATGAACTCAAGAGCATGCCTCTTTGATTATTTCTGACATTTTATAAGACCAGATATGCATATGTCCTTGGGTTGAGAACATTTACTTAGCAAATACAACATTTGTGTCTGTATAAAAATAGCTGAAATAGATCTGGCTTCTATAGACATTTCATTTTTTATAATATTAATTTTTGTAAGGATCTTTTGGTATTAATTGTTTTGTTTAGTAAGATTTCTTGTTGTTTTGTTTTTTGATGTTGTAAAGGGACAAATGGAGATGAGCTGAAGGTCAGATAACCAGGCTGTATGATATACAGTTTACTTAGAAAATCTTTAGGCAGTTTCCATGGCAGCTAAAAAATAAATATGTGATAAAATAAATTATTTAAAGTTCAACTTCCCTTTAAAGATATTAGAGTGCATATCTCTCAAACACAGATAAGAATTATTAAAGGCTGTTTCACATGTATGTAGCTTATTAACAAATACATTTCATGTATTTAAAAAACTCTACATATTCTTAAATTACAAAAAGAATCTATATTATATATTGGAGATTCCAAACTTCAATTATTGGAGCTGTCAAGAGGGATATATATTTCATTTATACCCAATATATTTTAAGTTCCATACTCCCCTGCATCTCTAAGATACCAGATTACCTGTATTTTTTATATCTTGTAGCCCACACCTGAGCACTTTAGTCACTATGGTAACTATTACTGTCACTTCCAGTATTATAAGGTTCTATCCATGACCATATAATCTTGAACAAGATTCATAAATAATCCATGTAGCAATGAATCTTGCTGTCACATTAGTGTTTTAGCTAATCTGGTATAATTACATTTATGAAATTAGTAGATTGTTTGCTCTGTCTTTGGTAGTGATATAACACATAGTGAGAGAAACAAAGGGGCTTATTGACCACCAGAGCTGCAAAATGTAAAGAGAATTTAGTGCTTTCCACCTAGAACTAGATTTACTACTGGGGGAGCTAGGGACTTAAGTGGAGAGGCAGCTGTTCTAATAAATCTATTGTGTGACCTCTAAATCCAGATGGGAGACCTAATGATTTTGATATTGACTTTTGATATACCTCTAATCTTTAAAAATATTGATATGTTCATATCTAACTTATTGCCTATATATTTACTTACACATATACATGTGTGTACATATATGTGTATATACATGTGTGTGTTCTCCTTTTGAAATTTTTTTTGTTTTTTTTTTTACCATGAGGATAAATTGTACCCTTGTTGGTAACTTTTCACTCTCCATTTTTATTTAGATACACTATGCTGTAACACTTTTTTCTACTCTAGTTAAAATAGGAATATATTACTAAAATTATAAATTTCAAAATTAGAGCTGTATTTTCCTTGTTTATATTCTCACATTTATCATTTTGTATAATATCAATAAATTTTATTAATTATTTAATTATTATTTTAAGTATCATAGTATCATATGTAAAAATGTCCATGTTAATTGCGATATGCTTCAAACAATTAGGTTGGAATTTTTCAGAAAATAAAATTGACATAGAGTTTTATAGATTGCACAGAAATTTTCAAAAATCAAAGAGTGGGAGAGACAGAGACACAGAAAGAGAAAGAGAGAAAATATTAAATGAAATTAAAATTTTTGCAATATTTAAACAAAAAACCCTAACAAGCAAAAGAATACCCTAACATCATGTAAAGAAAATAATCTGAGTTTAGTTTCTTTCTTACCATAAATTTCAAAAATATTTTAACAGTAACTTATTTCCCTATGTCTCTTTCTGTGAAAAATGCATAGTTCTTTTAACTTTAATATTATTTTCAAATGAGATGATTCTATTTAGATACTAGGTAATGTGGTTCACTTATGCTGATAATGCTGAATTCACTTTAATAGTTGTCACATGAAAATTAAATAGGTCTTTCAAGGAAGTCAGTAAAAGAGAGCGTGTTAAAGAGGTTTTAAAAAATTAAAACCCCCCTAAAGAAAACAGTTGCAACATCTGTTATTTTTAGTATACAATATTTTAAAGTCTTTAAGTCCATATGCCAGGAGAGTACTAGAAAAACCCAATTCTAAAGTAATCTTAATCAATAATACAGTAGGGATAGTGAAATATATCTGAACACACCTTTAAAATGAACTGTTTATCAATTCAAATGAATACATAGAACAATAATTAAGTCTAATTTCATAAAGGCAAGCTTAAAACTTCAATTTTTGGTTTATTTTGTTTTGTAAATAAAGGATCAAGAAAACAATTGTGATTTTGTAACAAATCTATGGCATTATAATATCCATCAATACAAAAATTAGAATTATAATGTTCCTCAATAAAAAAATTAAAATGAGCAAGCAGTGAATAAGTTTGAGATTAAAGAGATCACCATAACAGTTGGATTAATAAAGAGACAGCTCTAGTGATCTATTTTGTAGTCATAACTTTTATTCACAGGGTGAAAATGATAGAAGACGTATTGAAATACTTTATAATTATTAAAAATATTAATAGTAACTAAGAGAGCATTGGACATGCTTGGAAATCTGTATTTATATTTTGCTGATAAAAGGGAAAAGGTGAAGTCAGGAGTAGAAGAAAGTCAGCTGAGACTGTCCTAGCCAGGAGAGGGAGGTTCTGCTTCAGGATCTTAAGGTAATTTATTCTCCAGGGACTGCAAAAAAATTAATATGCTAACGTTTACTGTGCATTTATTATATACCCTTGGGTTTTTTTGAAATGAGGAAACCTGGTAGGAGCCAGCTAGGCTTTGCTCTGCAACTGGGTTGGGGGTCCCAAGATCACCTTCAAGCTCAATGATTTGCTAGAAGGTCTCCCAGGACTCACAAAAGCTGTTATTCTCACAAATATGGTGAAAAAAAGATACAGATTAAAATCAGCCAAGGTATGTAGCATCTGCACAAATGACCTCAACTACCTAGACTCCAGACCCACAAGAGCAAAATCAGATGTCCACCCTAAATCACATTGTTAGCGTAAACTATATGATCAAATTGGTACTGTGTGGCTTACTGCCTCAGGCAGGCAAAAACACTCTTATTGGGTAGAATATTCCAAAGGCTCAGAGTTCACGTCTCCGGGGCTGGCCAAGGGCTAGTCATAAAGACAGGACTTTCCTGGGTATGTGCCAGGTTTGAGCTGCCCAGGACTGCTGAAATAATTCTTTCCTGTATAGTAATCAATTACCCCCAAACTTAGTGGCTTGAAATAACAACATTTATTACCTTGCAGCTGCTGTGGGTTGGGAATCCAGCTGCAGATTATCTGGGTCCTCTCCTTCAGTGTCTCTCACAGGTGGCAAAATGTTGGCCAGAGACATAATCATCTCAGGGTACACTTCCAAGTTCACTCACTCGGTTGTCGGAAAGATTCATTTCCTCATGGGCTCTTGGACAGAGAGCTTCAATTCCTCACTAGCTATTGGCCAGGAACAGTCCTCAGTTCCTTGTCATGTGAACCTCTCCAACATGACAGCTTGCTTCCTTAAAGAGAACAAGCCAGGAAATCAAAAGAAAGAGCAAAAGCGTGCTGGCAGGAGAAAGGGTGCTAGCAAGATGGAAGTCATAGTCTGTATAATCTAGTCTTGGAAGTGATAACGCATCACTTTTGCCATATTTATGTTCATTTGGAGCAAGTTAAAGGTCCAGCTCACATCAAGGGAAGGGAATTACCCAAGGGCATGAATACCAGGAGGCATGGATCGTTGACAACCTTTTTAGAAGCCTGCCTACCACAATACTGACCATAACGAATTTCTACAAGAAACCCAGAACAATTGGCAAAAGCCACGCTGTGGCTCTGATGCATCAAGACAAAAGCAAAACTACTTAGTAATCATGTCTGAACACAAAGAATCAGAAAATTCATGTGCTCTCGTGACTAACATGTATCACAACTGCTTCTTGACCTATGCTTTACCTATGCATAGGGTTACCTATGCTAAACCTAGCTGTGCTTGTTCCTCTTTCACCCTGGATAAAAATTGTTAAGACATTTAACCATGAAATTGAACTCACCCCTGGGAGAAAACAATCTAGAACAACTCCTCATTTCTTTAAACCCCCTCTAAACCCAAACTCTGTAACAAGACTGTTCTAAATTCTTCTTACTGAGATGCTTCATGGCTACACATGGTAAGCCTTCTCCCATGCTGTACTAAGCTAACACACCTAACTCTTTTATTGTATGTGATTCCTTGTGGTCTTTAGCTGGTGGAGATAGATTTTAGGCTTTGTACTTGGAACTTCGTATATATTATTTTATTTAAATCCCCAAAACCCCATTAGACATGTACTATTAATAGTTGTAGTTATCAAATAAGTATTGGAGGCTTAGAGAATTGTAATAATTTTCCCTACTGGCAAAGCTAAGAATTAAACCCAGGCAGTTTGCCTCTTTTGTGACCTTTAAACCACTCAACACGTCATATATTTCTTCTACTAACTCTTGGCTAAGTACTACCATAATGGTATAATGATATATTTTTTGTATCTATCTCACCTTTAAACTCTAATACTCCCTCTGGAGGGGACAGACTGCTTTATAAGTCTTCCTGTTAAATGAATTAAATATTGCAGTTAACCACATATATGTGTTAGATAGTCAGACATTAGCAGCAAGGAGGTGACAGTGGCGAAAAGACAAGAGGGGAGTAGTCAAGTTACACCCCAACAATCTGGGGACCCGCCCCGACCCCACTCAGAAAGGGTAAAACTATGGTCGGGTGGTGGGCAACTTATGCTGATAAAGGGGGGGCACAGTAACACAAGGGAACTTCCCTGGGCTGCCCATGCCCAGACTAGACAGGCATATAACCTATAGTAAACCCAAACTCATTATACCATCACTATAGTAAAATCTGCATGTGGTTTTGCCCCCACCCCAGGTGGGCTTTTCTTAGCGAATCAAGGGTAAGGGCATGCACAATAATGAACTTGTTACCTAACTCGGGGACTGCCAATCAAATAATGATCCCTGGTCACTCACCCATGATCGCACCCCACCTCTTCACAGAACACTCCTTATAAACACCCTTAAGCCTGTACAGGAGGGCTGGTTTCACTTCGCAGAAACAGCCCGCTCTCCCTCTGAGAGTGTAACTATGCTTCAATAAACTTTGCTTTACGCCTAAGCCCAAAGTGGTAGGCTGTAATTCTTTGCTTGCCATCACAAGGACCGAGATTGCTGGTCTGGGTCTAACGTTGACCTCCTCGGTTGAAGCTATTTGACGTAACGCACGCCAACCCGGTAACATTTGTATTTTACTTATAATCAGATGAATATAAAATTAAATTATATTTTCATTCCTGACATCTATCCTGGACTTCATTTCTAAGTTTCTGCTATTGCTCTGAACTTTTCTTTTGGTTAATTGAATATGTACATCTTGTTTTACATTTAATCCCTCACTAAGACTTTCTCTCTCTCCTTCTATTGCATGTCTGCTTTCCTGTGCCTGACTTCCTGGGTGGTTATCTTTCTCATATATCTGGTCTTCTGGAATTATGGTCTGTTTTACTAATTTAATCCTGACACACCAAAACCATCTTCATGACTGAATCCTTATTTCTTGCCTTTAACCTGGTTAAGAACAGCTCTCAGGACTTCTGGGGATTGTGTTCATTACATGATGATGTGTAATGCCCACATGCTTGGATTTTAGTGCTGTTTAGTACCTACTTAATGACTTGTTGCTTGAAGATAATCTTTGCCTAACTTTCCAGTCTGTCTAATCTCTTTTTTTTCCAATATGATCAATGCCTCCTAAAAGTTGCCTGAGCTCTGGATGTGACATGCCTAGGTCCTGAATAACTTGGAAAAATGTTTCCACTCTACAGTTTTAACAATAAATAAACTTTTACCCAGCTTTCTTCTTACTCACAGTCATGTCAGTGCTATGTGCTACTACTAGATTTATGTGCCTAGACTGCAGAATCATTTAAAATGTGTTATTTCTTTATTGTAACATCTATCCGCAGTACTGTGTTGCATACAGGTTGCTTTATTCTTAGGTCTGTTGTCTATAGCTCTTGCAATGTACTTTCTTCACTTTTCAAATCTACAAACTCCTCAGTATATTCTTCTTACTGTAGGCAAAATTGTTTATTAGATTCCAAATGACTGTGTAAGTATAGATTCATATACAACCTCAAACCTCACTCAAATCCCAATTTGTCTATAAAGTCTCCTTTTTTAACATCACCTGTTTCTAGTGATCTTACCCTTTTGATTATCTAAGATACGATTATCTAAATCCTATGTGGAACTATCATTTGGTACTTGATGTTTATGTGCTTTACCTGAACTAGATTTTAAAGCCGACACATAGAACTCTGTGGACGTCCAAAAATTAACTTTTTAAGTTAGGGGGGGAAAAAAGAAATGAAACACTTTAAATTATTCACCGATAGAAATAACTCGATGGATTATTTGTGAATAAGTGGGTTTCATGTTTCTAATACTGGTTCTCTCAGAAGAAGACCTGAAACTAATAATAAAGTACAAATGGATTATTTGGGAAGTGATTCGTGAACACTGGTGGGAACAAATGGAAACGAAACAGGAAGGGGAGGAGCTAACAAAGGTTGCAAGCAAGATACCGCTGTGAGCAAATGGATTTGGGTGCTGCTAAAGAATTCTGGGAAACGATTTAAAACACAGTCCCAAGATTTATCAAAAGGAGGTGTGGGGTCAGGGTTTTCCCCCAGCTCACGTCTGTCATTAGTTGAATGCAGTTCCCAAAGGGTATTAATTTCCATTCCTTCCAGCCTGCACCTCTCTTCCAGTGTGCAAGAGCAGAGAAGGCTGGTATGGACATACAAGGCCTTGAGGTAAAATGCTGTGAGGCTGGCAGTTGGCATTTGGGGCAGTTGTGGAAATTTTAAGTGCCAAGGAGATAAGGTGCTAATGGCAACTACCATTGAGGGTGAAGAAATTAGGAAATATAGATAGTAGGTTACATTAATTTGGTGTTGGAAAAGTTTGGTTGGAATGTGTCTATACTGATAAAAACCATGTTACTAATAATTTCCAAGTACTCCGTTTGATGAAAGACCTCATTACCAGATAAAGGATTTTAACTGGGGAGGCTGGAAAATCAGGTATAAAATTGGAAACTATGATCATCGTATCTCTGTTGCTTCATGTGAGATGGTCCTCTATTCCAGGGCCATTTAAAGTGTGGTCTGCAAAGTATGTCACTCGATCACCATAGTAAAAGGAGCTTGTGTTATAATTTAACTAGACCAACAGTATACTACTTAGGTCAGCTGAAATTTCAATTTGCATTCTGGCACAGGTTTCTCATCTCCCATAGCTGGGAACAAAGAGTTTGTGGACCAGCTATTTTGAGAAGTGTAAACTCATGAAACTATTTCAATCCACTATGTAACTGTATACCTTTTAAAACATGCCAAATTCTATTGCTTTGCTTGCATGCTCAACTAGCAGCCTTTGGATAATAATTCAGTTTTCCATGTAAAGTCTTCAATAGAGAAAAATTGGATGGGCCAATTAAACTGTTATGGTTAATTTATTGGTTATATGTTTGCTCTAGTTGAATAACTCATCCCT
The DNA here is from genome assembly GCF_000442215.2 of Lipotes vexillifer. Classification (NCBI taxonomy): domain Eukaryota; kingdom Metazoa; phylum Chordata; class Mammalia; order Artiodactyla; family Lipotidae; genus Lipotes; species Lipotes vexillifer. The sequence goes on from NW_006792522.1 coordinate 217,527, forward strand.
CTGATTCATACACATCAGTACCGTGTGAGTTTTTTGTTTGTTTGTTTGTTTTTGCGGTACGCAGGCCTCTCACTGTTGCAGCCTCTCCCGTTGCGGAGCACAGGCTCCGGACGCGCAGGCTCAGCGGCCATGGCTCATGGGCCCAGCCGCTCCGCGGCATGTGGGATCTTCCCGGGCCGGGGCACAAACCCGTGTCCCCTGCATCGGCAGGCGGACTCAACCACTGCGCCACCAGGGAAGCCCTGTGTGAGTTTTATTAATAGATCAGACTCTGAAGAGACTTGTTATCTGCAGGTGTGCTGATGAAATTGGACTTCTGGATATCCAATGCTTATTTCCAGATCCTGAAATATGGCTGCCAGCTTATGAAACAATGTCTGGGAGGTCAGTGTGCCTCCATGTGTGATAGTTCTTCCTCATTCCTCTGCAGCAGTAATAGACCTTAAGTGACAGGGGCAGGATTCATTCCTCTTCTAGAATCTAACCTTTTACAGAGGTGGAAGTTTACAGATCATGGTTGTACATGGTCAAAGTACTTCTGAAAAGTTGTTCAAGCCAGGTAATTGTCAAATAAGGAAAATGATATCCATAGAGCTGATATTAGTGGGCCAAGGTAATTTAGTTATTTATAGAAAGTACTAGATCCAGGGTTCCTTAAATCCCATTCTAGTACTTTACCTCCTTTTATCAAACTAAATCCTCCAGAAAAAAATTATATATATATACACACATACACATGTATCATTTGCTAATACTCATTTTATAACCTTTGCTAGTATTCATTTTCCAACTTTTGCATAGTGAGTAATAATATAGCTAAATAGACAAATATAGAAATTATATCATGAAATTGATAGAACATTTCGTTTTATGCTAAATGAAACCAAATTTATTTATCTCTCTGAGATCTAACTATAAGTGACTCAGACATTGGGGGTGATATTATCATAATTAACCCCATGACTGAAAGAGTAAGTAAAATAATAATAACTTAAACATGCAAAAGAATTTTGTCTAGCTTTTATTTATGTACCCAGAAATCTGCTGAAAAAGTTGCCCAATTTAGTATATCCACACTAATAAATGAATATCCAGCAAGCTTTTGAGCAAAATTCTAAAATAGCACTTCTTTTATCAGGAATGAGCTCTATTTAAAAAAATATATCAACTTACTGTATAGAACAGGTAACTATATTCAATATCTTGTAATAACCTATAACAGACAAGAATCTAAAATGAATATATATATATATATATATATATTCCTGAATCACTTTGCTATACACCTGAAACTAACACAACATTGTAAATCACCTCTATGTCGATTTAAAAAAAGATGTATCATTTGATAAAATTTTATTAGTACTGAAATTATTATTTCAATTATCCTTTAAATATGGGAGAAAAGTGTAAGTCTAACGTGCGTTATACTTTCTTCAATTGTAACTCTTCTAAATATACTTGGAGATTCAAGTTTTGAGTTCATAGACCAAAATAGGCAGAAGATACACTCTTTTGGAGCACATGAAAATACACTGTGCTCAGAGTATGAAAGTTAATTTAGTTTATGGATAAATACCTGGGTATCTGTTTCCTAACTGGTAAATAAGGAGCTGAGAAAAGAAAATGATGTTTTATAATCCTTTCTAGATCTAAAGTGCTGTAATTTAGATTGAGTCTGTATTGATGTGGATGAGGCTATCAATGAAGAGAATGTGAAGTGAAAACAACCTCATAGAGTTCTGTGATCAGTCCTATGAGGCAAAGCTAATGGGATATGTGCTAATGGATGAACACTAAGTAATGCAGAAATATCAGTATGCTGAAACTAAGTGTATATAACATCTGCCCTTAATAATGGGAATCAACAAGTAAAACCATGTTCAACAAGGTATATAGTGTACCAGTGTGTGGTTATTGTGTTTGAAGAACATTTACAAAGGAAGGCATTGGCTAAGAGAGAATAGAAAAAAGAACAATTTGTTCATTATGAGGGAGCACTTAACACCACTGGGTGTAAAGTTAAAACAACCTATCCATTTTTCGAGAGCTATGCAGCTTAGCACTTGTTTGCCACTCTTCCCTATCACTTATTCGATGTATGGCTTGATTTATGTACAGATTTTCAACTTTTTCTTTTCTACAAGATTAGAAATTCTTTGAGAAAAGGGAGCATGTTTTACTCATCTTCATTGTAACACCACACACTATAGTATTTCTCAAAGGGCTGATGCGTAAAAAAATTATGTGAGTTAAATGTCTCCAAAGGCTACTTTGTGGCCATTAATATTATTAATTATGGGCAAAAACTTGGAGGAAAAAACACATAAAACCATGTAAGGCAAAGCCCACTGCAAGTTTTCTCAAATATAAGATCTCCCCTTGACATTCGATTGTGAACGTTGTTAACGAGTGACACTGTACCTTCCAGGAATAGGACAACTAATGTCTAATTTGCTCCACATGACTGGATCTAGGGCAGCTTTAACAAGAGAGGTGACCTTGAGAATAGAGTCCATGAAAAATGAACATAGAAACAAAATAAATCAAAACAAAAAAAAATCTAGAGAAGGTATCTGGGTCCCTGAGAATTTTGTAAAAAAAAAAAAAAAAAAGGATTGTCTATGTCTGATCATTAATGAAGAAAATTTTGTTTCTTTCTTTAAGCCACTGACTAGCTGTGTCTCTAGTACTTAGAGTTATAACCATTCCTGACTGAAGCACCAAGAACAAAGTATGCAGAGTCAAGGCAAACTCGTCTGAAGTGTTAACTATGCCAATGGTAGAGTCTCAGCATTGCATGCTTTCTGATTTCAGAGTATTCTGAATGAATCACTAGTATACTGATGAAAAAATATTGCTTATATTGGTTCTTTATCCTTCGATGATGCCAGGAATTTAGATACAAACCTTGATTACATCACTAACTTCCATGTGTCATGGATCAAGCTTCTAACATCTTACTGTCTCAGTTTACTAACGTGTAAATGCAAATACAAATATAGAACTCATGCTCTGAATAGAAGAATAGAGGAGCTTTACATAGTTACTTGATGTATAACAAGGGAATCAATATGCAGAAACTATTATTATTTCTTTTTCTTTGTACATATGAACATTGTTCATACACACGTGATTATTTGTTGTATACATATGTGATGTGAAATCACATTAAAAGTGAAGGGGAATAAGTTGGTAAACAAAATAGTACGGAACTGTAAAACTCCTAGAAGAAAACATAGGGGAAAAGCTCCATGACATTGGTTCTGGCAAAGATTTCATGGATTTGACACCAAAAGCACAGGCAATAAAAACCAGAATAAACAAGTAGAACTAAATCAAATTAAAAAGCTTCTGCACAGCAAAAGAAACAATCAACAAAGTGAAAATACAAAGTACAAAATGGGAGAAAATATTTGCAAAACATATATCTGATAAGGGATTAATAACAAAATATATGAGGACTTAGTAAAACTCAATAGCAAGAAAACTAATAACCCAATTTAAAAGTGGGCTAAAGACTTGAACAGACACTTCTCCAAAGAAGACACACAAATGGCCAACAGGTATATGAAAAACTACTCAAAGTTACTAATAATCTATGAGAATTGACTGACTCTGAAGGACCATCAATAAGATAATCTAGCTCTTGGAAGTAAGTTCAGTGTCTGAATGAATGCCTTGTTAAGCTTGTTTTGCTTATCTGGCCTTGGTTCTGATGCTTGAAAACCCTGTGTATCATAACTTTCATGCTTTCCTCCATCTGCATGTTGCTGCTCACTTCATTCTTCCTAAAACTTTGCTAGCGGTGTAAAATTCTCATGAGGTGAAAACCTGGGCATTGTCCATTGCCCCACCTATCCCTGCTCTGAGCTGTTCACCCATGTCAAACTCTCTCCTGCCTCACAAATCTCCCTAGGTACTCTGCCCAAGGGACAGAGACATCTTTCTTTTTTCTGCTCTTTGCTGCCCTCACCTGACTGAGACTGTCCTGTTAAAAACTTTTGAAAAAAGAATGGTTGGGTCTAGGGGTATAATGGCCTGAGAACTTTAAGAGGCATCTCTTTCATTTCATTTAAGGGAGTAAGCAAGAGAGAAATATCTACAGACAAAAAAAAAAAAAAAACAGGAAAAAATAAATCCTACAAATTTTAAATGTTAAATTACTACTGAAAGATGCTGGTCAAATTCTGTCTAAGAGAATAAATCTTTCTCTGCCCCATTTCATGCCCATCCTATGAGACCTCTTATTATTAACAGAGCATTTTACATTGTAATATTGTATTGTAATTTCAAAATTTGTGGTAATAGGTTTTATTACTTTCAAGTATATACTTCGGTACATATTGTTCTATGTTCTCCTTCATGGTGTTTTAAAGAATAATTAGTTATTTTAAATAATCTGTATTCTAAAAAGAAAAAAAGTTACTAGTAATTCCATTACCCAAAGAAAATATCTATTTACACTTTTTCTTGGTCCTCTCTAACCCTTAGTCGTAAACATATAAATATCACATATAAAATGTTATGTACATGAATATAGAGTGTATTATTACATATTTTTGAAAATGAGGTGCTGAAATTTTATTTCCATGCATTTTTGGCTAAATTCAGGACATTTATATTTTGCTTAGATTTACATTCAAGCGCATCCATTATTTAAACTCACATACAATGCATTACATAGTGTAGCTATCCAGAATTCCTCTGTACTGAAGGACATATAATCTGAGGAACTAAAATCTGAATATCAAATGCTTTTCTCACTTAAAAAGCCTGCTATCTCTCTGAAGAAGAGCAATGACAATACGGGTCCTAGTAGGACTCCACAGAAGAGTGCTAATTAGCCCTTTGACAAAGTTACTGATCTGAGCAACTAAAATCTGAATATCAAATGCTTTTCTCACTTAAAAAGCCTGCTATCTCTCTGAAGAAGAGCAATGACAATACGGGTCCTAGTAGGACTCCACAGAAGAGTGCTAATTAGCCCTTTGACAAAGTTACTGATGCTTCCATGGTTAACATTAGCGTTCAAGAGCAGATTAAGATTAATTCTAACATTACTCAATATTTAAATTTTATGAATATGCATTGGTATACATCACATTTATTTGATAGTATAAAAACAATTGATGGTTTGTAACTTTCTTCTTTTGTACTAAAAAAAGTGTTATCAACTGTCACTGTACTTTCACTAAGACCTCATTCATTATGTGTGAACTGGGGCATGAAAAATATCCATTTTTAAACTACTCGAAGAAAAAAAGAATATTCCAGTTTTCAGTGTTTGTCAGTCTTACAGGGAGGCTCTGGACCATAGTTTATCCCTCTAATTTCAAAAAATCAAGGCTTATATACCACTTGTTTCAACCATCGTATTTGGAGTTCACTGTATTGGCCGATGCCCCCACTCAGGTGGTTTGTGTTACCCAAGTGTAAAATCCGCAGTCTGTGGAAAATTAGAAAACACATTATGACGTATCTTACTGCCCAGGATTAGTTTGAAGGTGCCAATGTATTATTAGCAGGAGTGATGCATGCCAACACCTACAAAAGTCCAATTGTCAAGGCAAGCACCTTCATCTGTCCACTTGAAGCAGTGATTCCTTCCTCTCGCATTAGTCAAAGAAACTTGACCAAGTTCCATTGACACACCAAAAATTATCCTTGCCTCCATCTCTCCTCTCAAGCCAACAGTTCCTGGAGTGGCACAGGTACCTTAGATTTAACCCAAATTATGTTAACTACCTGTCATACATGATTTAAGTAAGACAAGGGCTATGATGAAGAGAAAGCAAAACCAGAAAATGTCATTATCTTTCTGCAGAATCCTCCAGGCTCCAATTGACTCACAACTGGTCCTCAGTTATACATAGGGCAAATCATAAAATGAAATGATAGAGTACAGAAGCATGACTGCCCTTAATGGCTTGATCTTATAATTCATCTGCCTACATCTGCAAGGACTGTGAACTCCTTTAGGATTCAATAGCCACCTTGGGCATGATAATATGTACAATTTCATCCTCTTTTAGTACAGAAGGACTACTTCCTGGCTGAGGCATTTGTGTCCATAGCTTCGGCCACCTGTACTCAACTGCGTTTAGGAGGGAACGCTTATAATAACTCCCTGTTTAAATAGGAGCTATGTGAGGAAAACTCTCTTGCCCTCAATTTATTTTTAAAAGCTTTCTAACAAACTTTCAATTAATCTGATCACCAAGAAACTCATTATATACACCTTCATTTAAAGATTAGGAAACTCTTACCCAGAGATAAAGCAGCTTTGTTCATCTTATACAATTTGTTAGTAGCCAAGCCATCTCTGAAACTCAATTTTCCTGACATCAAGCTCTACTCTCTTTTTAGTACAACATTCATCTTGCAAGTAAGAGAATGTCTGCTTCATATATGTAAACAATCTTTAAGTGTCTGTTACTTATATTTTTAATTAATATAATTTCTTTTACCTCAGGTAAAGTACATACATCTTACTGAAGGTATTTTTTGACAGATTTATCAGTTTCATGTTTATATTCACACTACTTTATGAACTATAGATTGAAAACTTTACTGCCAAATGTAAGCACACTATGTATAATAAATATTAACATAAATAATGAATGCAAAAAATATTTACAATACATTAAGGAACTATTTTTTAAGTGAAAATAAAATAAATAGTATTGAATGCTCCAGGAAAAGCTAACTGATGTTTTCCAGTCAGTTTAAAGGAAATGTCATAACCCATCCTCCCAAAATAACTCCTTCTTTTAGCATATGAAGTGATGTTTTAAAGGAAGATTCATCCAGCTTTCTATAATACCTGTCAATTATCATGGAAATTAAAGAACCAAAAGGAGTGCTGTCTACAGCTGATCATAATAGTCACCAATTGATTCTCTTTCAAATTGGGGAAAAATATGTTTGCAGTAAAATCACTTTTACTCTGTTTAAAAACCTTGTTAAGTTTTCTTTTTAAATGTTGATCAAATTGTTTACTTTAGAAGAGATACAGGCCCTTTGAGAAAACAGTTTCTCAAATAGACTCAGAATTTTGTATCTCAAGCCTTTTTCCTGAAATATACAGAGACAATCCACATTGATAATGAAACAAATTCAAATTTCAGTTCTCAGTAGACTCAATGGACTCAGCTCAGTAGGGGAGATCAAAAGGAAGGAGAGAAGCTTGGGTTAAGGTACAAAAGTTGCTGTGAACCTGTTTTCAGATTTGTAGAAATAAAACAAAACAGAAAATACGTGGGATTTCACACATTCGGCTACTCTATAATTCTTCTCACCAGTTTTTTTGTTAATGATTGTAATTTGTTAGAAAATATGTAATGTAGGAAAAAAAAATTCAAAAGATATTATAAGAAAATTCCTTTTATGAGAGGGATTAAAAAAATTTCTCACGGAAGAAAGCTGCTCTAACTGGAAAAACCCTGTCTTGTCTATTGGTGCATAAAAACACACCCCCAAAATTTAATAGTTTATAACAATAAGAATGTATTATTTCTTACAAATTTATGTGCCATTCTTCTGGTATTGCCTGAGTTCATTCATATGACTGCATCATTGACTGGGAGCTGACTGACCTGGGGAAGCTGAGGTGGCTTTCTCCCTTCTTTTAAAAAATATTTTCATTTTGCACTGGGTCCCAGAGATTACATAGCCAACCCTAGAAGCAGGGGAGAAGCAAGGATGCTAATCTAGGTATGAGATGACGGTGGTCTGAACAGTATGGTAGCAGAAAAGGTAGTGCAAAGTAATTTATATTTTGAATATATTTTGATTATAGAGTGAAGAGAAGCCTCTGTTAAAGTGTTTGTAGTGTTACAGAGAAAGGAGAGAGGCTTCAGTGTCAAATTTTAACACTACCCAGATTTACCTGTCTTAAGATAAATGTCATACAAGCAGGAATTCAAAGAAGCAATGTATTCAGTGTCATAGCCAAAGTTCCTTTCAGCTTTTGAAAACTAATACAGATATACTAATGTTGTGACTCCTAGTAAATTATTTGTCTCCCATACCTCAATTACCTCATCTATGAATTTGTAATATGACATTTTGTTGTATGATTTAAGGGAATGATTTACCTGGCACAGTATCAAAAGCATAAAAATTATTATTTTCTTGACCCTACAAAGTTATAACAGTATATGATTACCTTATACAAGTGTGTGAGCATCATTAAGGTTCTTTTCCATTTACAATAATTACCTTTTTGTGTGTGCCATATCTCAATAATAGGAACTTTTTTTTTTTCTAAAATCACTTCCATATGAACATTTGTCTTTACCAACGCAGTTAGCCTTGCATTAGTCTAGTAAGGATAAAAATCAACCAGTGTTCAATACATATCATTTATTCAGTTATGGCCTAGTTGCTGTGGAGATATAGAATAAGCCTCTGAGTTTCCCAGTATAATGAGTACTAATTTCTTGCTTTCCAAATTCAGTTCCTTGAAGAGAATGGGCTGTTATGTCAAAATATTTTTCTTCTAGTAACCTGTGTTTCTTTTATTAGATATCTTGCTCCACCTTCACTGGATTTTGAATCTTTTATGTTTGAAGTGCCCTCTGACTGACATTCTAATTCTGATGAACTCTATAACTGGATTGAAACTTCCTTCTCTTAAAGCCTCAGACATAAATATGAAGATTTTGAGAATGGTTTAACAATTCCTATACCTTTAGAGAAAAATGACTTTTTCCCAAAAGAAGAAAAGCAATTGGTTCATAGTATGTTTCTATTATTAAATGTCATGCTACAGTGTAAAAGGAACATCACTTAGTTTTTACTCAAGAGGTAGAATTATTGAATGGTTAATAGTTCCTTTATGATTATTATTATCTGTTAGAAGATTATTCCAAACAGGAATAGTCAAATGGCATCACTTTAAAAAAATTTTTATTTTACTGAAGTATAGTTGATTTATAATTTGTTAATTTCTGCTGTACAGTAAAGTGAGTCAGTTATTCACATTTATACATCAAATGGTATCACTTCTGAAGCATTGATTTTTTTTCTTTTTTTAAAATTTTTATTGGAGTATAGTTGATTTATAATGTTGTGTTAGTTTCAGGTGTACAGCAAAGTGAATTTGTTATATATATATTAATACATATATCCACTCTTTTTTAGATTTTTTTTCCCATATAGGCCATTACACAGTATTGAGTAGAGTTCCCTGTGTTATACAGTAGGTCCTTATTAGTTATCTATTTTATATATAATAGTGTGTATATGTCAATCCCAATCTTCCAGTTTATCCCTCCCCCACCTTACCCTCTGGTAACCTTAAGTTTGTTTTCTACATCTGTAACTCTATTTCTGATTTGTAGATAAGCTCATTTGCACCCATTTTTTTAGATTCCACATGTAAGTGATATCATATGATATTTGTCTTTCTCTGACTGACTTACTTCACTCTGTATGAGAATTTCTAGGTCCATCCATGTTGCTGCAAATGGCATTATTTCACTCTTTTTTATGGCTGAGTAATATTCCATTGTATATATGTACCACATCTTCTTTATCCATCCTCCCTTTTTTTGTTGTTCTGTTTTGTTTTCTTTTGTGGTACGCGGACCTCTCACTGTTGTGGCCTCTCCCATTGTGGAGCACAGGCTCCAGATGCACAGGCACAGTGGCCATGGCTCACGGGCCCAGCCACTCAGCAGCATGTGGGATATTCCTGGACCAGGACACAAACCCATGTCCCCTGCATCAGCAGGCGGACTCTCAACCACTGTGCCACCAGGGAAGCCGCATCCTCCCTTTAATGACGTTTAGGTTGCTTCTGTGTCCTGGCTCTTGTAACTAGTGTTGCAGTGAACATTGGGATGCATGTATCATTTCGAATTATGGTTTTCTTCGGGTATATGCCTAGGAGTATGATTGCTGGGTCATATGGTAGTTCTATTTTTAGTTTTTTAAAGAATCTCCATACTGTTCTCCATAGTGGCTCTACCAGTTTACGTTCCCACCAACAGTGCAAGAGGGTTCCCTTTTCTCCACACCCTCTTCAGCATTTATTGTTTATAGATTTTTTGATCATGGCCATTCTGACTGGTGTGAGGTGATACCTCATTGTAGTTTTGATTTGCATTTCTCTAATAATTAGTGATGCTGAGCATCTTTTCATGTGCTTTTTAGCCATCTGTATGTCTTCTTTGGAGAAGACATACAGATCATATTTCTCTTTATTTAAAAATTTTAATCCTAATTTGACCTTTCTCTAACTCTTAAAATCAGGCAGAGTTGCTGGAGTTGAGGATAGAAAGGAATGTTTAACCATTGTTAAACATCCTTCTACTATCATGATGTAATCCATTATGGGATCTGACCAAGACTGCCTTAAGATTCCCCTCAGCTTGACTACACTTTAGAGGGGTATTTTCCTGACTATAGGCCCCTGCTGTTCAGTGTATTTACTTTAGAAAACTTGCAACTTTCAATATTTTCTATGCTGCTTTGAGATGCAAATCTTCTCCCAGCCTCTGGCCAGTTTTACAACCCAGGAATGTCTTTCTTAAGGATCTAGAAGCCATCCTTTTGAAATGTAATCATTAAGAAAGATAGGTGGGAGGGAGATGCAAGAGAGAGGAGATATGGGGATATATGTATATGTAGAGCTGATTCACTTTGTTATAAAGCAGAAACTAACACACCATTGTAAAGCAATTATACTCCAATAAAGATGTTTAAAAAAAAAAAGATAGTGTCTAAAGAAATTAAAAGTAGAGCTATCATACAATCCAGCAGGTCCACTCTGGGTATTCATCTAAAGAAATGAAGACACTAATTTGAAGATACATGCACCCCAGTATTCGTAGCGGCACTTTATAGGTAAATACACACACACACACACACACACACACACACACACACACACACACACACGAATATTACTCAGTCATAAAAATGAATGAAATCTTCCCATTTGCAACAACATGGATGGGCCTGGAGGGTATTATGCTTAGTGAAATAAGTCAGACAGAGAAAAACAAATACTATATGTTCACTTACGTGTGGAATCTAAAAACAAAACAAACAAACAAATACAACAAAACAGAAACAGACTCACAGATACAGAGAACAGACTTGCGGCTACCAGAGGCAAGGGAGTGGGGGGAGAAGCAAAATTGCTGAAGGGGATTAAGAGGTACAAACTACCAGTTATAAATAAGTCATAGTGATATAATGTACAGTACAGGGAATATAGTCAGTATTTTAAAATAACTTTGTATGGTGTGTAGTCTATAAAAATATTGAATCACTGTTTTTTACACTTGAAACTAATATAATCTTGTATGTCACCTATACTTCAATAAATTAAAAAAAGGAAAAGAAAAGAAAAAAAGAAAGATAGTGTCTATATTTCCCAGTCTCTTTGAAAGGCTAGGAGCCTAACTTGGGTGAGCACCAATTAGCAAACATAAATGGCCAAATTTCACTGATGAACTTCCCAGATAATATCCTTGAATATTTTCTAGTAACTAACCCCAGGTTTAAAAACTCTCCTGTCTTCTGTTTTAGAGGAATTGAGTTATTATGACTCTCATTGCCATTGTTCTGAATAAAATCTTCCTCACCTGTTTCACTTGCCTGGTGCAAATATTCTTTGACACATCTCGGGGACCTTCTTAGTGAGTTTAGAAACAGAATGAAAAAATGCACTGTGTCAAAAACCCAGTGGGGCATCTCTAGGGCAATGGGCCAACCAGCCTAAATAAAAACTGCATGGTGGAAATCACATTAACGTTTGGATTAATGAGGAAAAACTATAGCGTTGGGGAAAGGCTTAGATAGTTTAGAAATTTTAAAAATAACAGAATAATAGTACAAAGGAATTATGTTTAGGATTTTATATTCAAATTTTTGTCATGTGAAACTTCTGGAAAGATTTTAAAATCATCTGAAAATGATGTAGAAAATAATCCTTTATTAGCCAGTTTCCCAAAAATTAAAGTGTCTGAGTCTATTATCAATAAAGAATTTTAAAAGTTACTTTCATGGGCTTCCCTGGTGGCGCAGTGGTTGAGAGTCCGCCTGCCGATGCAGGGGACACGGGTTCC
>NW_006792522.1:230481-242705 GCF_000442215.2 Lipotes vexillifer
CCCACATGCCGCGGAGCGGCTGGGCCCGTGAGCCATGGCCGCTGAGCCTGCGCGTCCGGAGCCTGTGCTCCGCAACGGTAGTGGCCACAACATTGAGAGGCCCGTGTACTGGAAAATAAATAAATAAATAAAAATTAAAAAATATACTGAGATTTAACATTTTGAGTACATAAAAATTTCAAATGACTATAAATAAACATTTATTGGAAATTACTCTCAGTTTCGGATGCCTCAAGAAAAGTCTGTTACCAACAAATAACAGGAAACTTGTAAATATTATCAGAAGACTCATGTTGAACACACTGACATTATGGATAGTATATGGCATTCAGATGATATTCCTTGATATAATCCTTATTGATCTCATTACACATAAAAAATAGAGGAGAGAAAGCCAAAGAGCTAATGAGTTAAAATTCTTTAAAATAGCCAAAGTAAATTTTATTTTAAAATATTTGCACAAAAGGTCATGTGCGTAGTACAGCTTAAAGATATCAAAAGATACTGCCAATGCTCTATGATACAGACATTTACCTACAATTGTGAAACCAAAAAAAAAAAAAAAGTAGGTAATTTGTACTTGTCAAATAAAGGAGATTTTTCTGCTGCTGTATCTGTAAGATCAGTAAGTTGAACCTGATGTCCATGCTTTCCTGATAGTGTCCTAATAATGTCTTTATGGCGTACTTAAAACCCTGAGATTCCCTTCTCCCAGACCCCCATAGTTATAACTGAATAAAAATCTCTTTGGTACTTTTTAGAAGACTGTGCTGATGAAAGGTCATTTTCCCCAGCTTATATCTTTTTTCTGTTCTCATTAATGCCTTTAAATAAGGTGCACATTTCAACTAATTAAGGAAGAATCAGTCCTGTAACTCCCACAGAAACAATAGGAATGATATTTACACATCTGTTTCCCATGAATCAAATGGAAAATATAACACAAATACCAACAGATGGTAAATGTAATGAGGATGCACCTTGTATGTAGAAACTCCCTAATAAACCACAGTATGGGGACTCCCCTTCTTAGGGGAAGAGTGGGGTGGAAAGTGCCCTTAGTAACCTGACATAGGCATTCTGTGCAAGGATTCCCCTTGACCCCTGGGGCTTCTGTGGAAAGCTCTGGCTAGGGAAGACCGGAAGGAATCAGCAGCATATACCACAGATGGAAAAACAGTTGAAATTGTTTTCTAGCAGCAGTTCTCAAGGAAAAATGCTTACTTGTTTTCTATGGCTTCTTTGGCTACATTTAAAGCCTCTGAATCATTGTTAACAGCTCATAATAATTCCCAAATCCAGCAATCATACTGAATGCTCCCTGACTGTAGTTTGATGTATTTGGTAAACTGAGCTTGATAGTTTCTACAAATTAATGAGACCAGCGGGACCTCTGAAAGCATATGAAATGATTGTTTATATATTATATAAAGGATCACCTGCACACTGTGCATAGTGTAAGGAAACATATATAAGAGGCACAGTGTTATTATGTACCATATATTTCACTTGTGCCTGTATGAAAAGCGTCTCTCCCTGGAAAATCTGTTACTGTGTAATGCATAACTGTGAAGGCAAAGGAGCACTGAGATACATTTATTCCTACACCACTCAAGTGGAACCATCATAAGAAAGCTAGAGGTCCTAACCTCACATGCAGTATAAATGATAAATGTACCATAATGCTTCCTTCTTGTGTTTTCGGCGTCCCACGGCTTTGATATATATATATATATATGGTTATGGGACCTGTATCTTAACATTGCTGATAAGACGTCTGCTATGGTACTTTCATATTTTATGACTTATTGAACTATGATTTTAAATTTGTTCAGCACGTCAACATGTTAAGTGAAGAGGCCGGAATTATTTTTCGTTACATTTCACTGAGCAGTTCATCGTTTCAGAACGGCTTCATGAACGCAGGAATGAAAAGAGTTCTGGCTTTAAATCTGCACTCATCAGACCAGAAGAAAAAACAATTAAAATTAAATTATTCCCCCGGTGCCTTAAAACTAAGGAGGTGATTAAAAATAGCTGTTTGTGAGGCAAGCGAATATAGGGAAATCTGTTTACTGCACTATGAGAACCTCAAAGGAATTCTTGCTTGCGGTGTGCCCGAGGTGATGTGTTTGAGGGACTCATTTTCATTCTCTTTCGTTTAGATTAGCAAACAAAAATTGTTATAAAAAGAGGTTCAACAAACACAGGCACTCAGGTGTATTTACGGTTAGCAAAGGGCTCAAAAAACTTAGCTGATTTTTTACCATTCACCCTGAATATTTTTGTGGTTTACTTAATGTGTAGCCCATAAAAACAGTGATTGCTAATGATGACAGTAGACAATCCACGCTCGTTCTACTATTTGACCTACACTTACACAGTTGCGGAACTTCATTGGTGTGGATGTAACCTGTAAAACTCCTTTTGACTCAGTATCCAAAATATGATACCTGTGTCCTTAAGGATACCATTCCTTGGGAAGAAACTATGAGAACGTCTAGTCTTATATTATTATTTTCAGTCCAGAAAATACACATATTAGCTGTGTGATCTTTACTTAGTGTGTATATATTAGAATTATGTTATTTAGTATTACCTTAATTAACTGTTATAATTTCTCCAAAGGTCTTAATAGGGCTCTGGAAAGTAAAATGCATATCAAATATAACAAAATACTGCAAACACAAACAAGTGCACAATAAAGAAAATAGTAGAACTGAATCCTCTACTCCTAGGGTCCTGATCTAAAATCTTATCATGTAAGTCATAGTAAGACGTTGCAGTTATGATCAGTGAATCATATCTGATAAGGTATATGAAGCAAAGTTGTATCTGCTCCTCATATTCCCTGAGACCATTTTTACTACCATAGGCCACACAGTTTTATTTTATTCATGGCTTTATTAATGTGCACATTTTACTATATAAAATGCTGTATCTCTCTTTTGAAACATGTTAAGTAGAACTTGCATAGATAAGAATCTATTGCAGGAAAACAATACCTACTAAACATGTTAACAAGAAAGAAATGTTTTTAAAGCCTAAATTTTTTATTTCTGTTATTTTGAAGTAGAGAAGTAGGATCAAAGAATATGTCCATGGTATGTAGCCAGAAAGGCTCCGCTACTGAAGGAAAGGATATGTATATAAATTTATAAATGTTTAAAGTTTCATACTGTTACTCTTTTTGTAAGATCTGTTCAGATCTTACAATAGAATTACTGAATTCTGTCCATTGTGTCACTTAGTAACCTCATTAAAAGATAGGTACCCTTTACTTTTCCAGAGAAATGATAGAAATTCTAAAAATAATTTTATGGACAATATTTTCCTCTCAGATTCCTTCCTTCTAGCTCAGTGTTTCTTTTCTTCTTGCAACTCCATGCTCCCCAGCCCTACACTACATTAAAAAATGAAGCTATTACTTGAATCCAAGACACGTGAAACGAATATTCTTTTTTGGCTTAGAAGGAAAGGAGGAAAGCACATCTCTTCCTGTGAATTTTTAGCTATAACAGTTTCTACTACTGCGGTTTCATCGGCTACATAGCAGCTAACTGTGAAATAAGAATACTAATGAGAAGGGAGATAACAACAAGTCCCACGGCATCTTTATGCTGTATTCCCTAGGCATTTAATTTAGCTACTAGAAACTTATTTCATTGCCAGTAGGTACTCTCTACTGGCAAGCCACAAATAGTATGTAGCTCCATTATTCACTGGTAATTAATGCCTTTATATTCTTTAGAACATTTAATATTGTATTCCAGTCCTACCTGTTTTAGGATGTTCTAAAGATACTTGTCCAAAAATGTGATTAATATCCATTGGCCAAATAGAGATCAGACTGGCAAAGATGGAATTAGTTTAAGGCATTAGACACAGAGTCAGAATTATTCTGTTTAATAATTCTTTTAATGCTTTTAGAAAAAGTTTAGTGAGGAATTTGTGACTGTATTTGTATATTTTTTCACAAGCTATTTGTATAATTCTCACATGATGTCTACTCTGATCACACTATTTAAGGTTTCTTATCATTTTCTTATCCTATCCTTCTTTTCTTTTTAATAAGTACCACCATCAAAACTTCTAGATTAGATTATGTTATAAATTATTCTGTGTCTTCATTTCTCAGCTTGAGTGCAAGCTCTGAGAGGACGTTGATCTTTGTTCTGTCACTGATTTAAGCCAAGGGCCTAAAAGATGGCCTTGCACTTATTATGAGGTACTCAATAAATACTTGTAGAATGCATCCAAGTTTGCCTGAGTTAGGTTTTCTAGATAAGAGTGCTTATATAGAGCTTAATGTACATGTCACTATGTTACACCTTTCAAAATATCAGTGTATGAGGTAAAATATAGCCTTTAACTTTTGACATTTAAATTATGATATATCTTGTATATCTGTTTGGGTTCATTTTGTTTGGGACACTCTGTGCTTCCTGTACCTGGATATCTGTTTCCCTCCTCAGGTTTGGGAACTTTTCAGCCATAATTTCATCTGATACATTTTGGACTCCTTCCTCTCTCTCCTTCTGGGAATCCTATAAGGTGAATGTTGGTACACTTTCTGCTGTCTCAAAAGTCCCCTAAACTATTCTCATTTTTAAAATTTGTTTTTCTCTTTAATTTTTTTTTTTTTTTTTTGTGGTGCGCGGGCCTCTCCCGTTGCGGAGCACAGGCTCTGGACGCACAGGCTCAGCGGCCATGGCTCACGGGCCCAGCTGCCCTGCAACATGTGGGATCCTCCCGGACCGGGGCTCGAACCTGCGTCACCTGCTTCGGCAGGCGGACTCCCAACCACTGTGCCACCAGGGAACCCTTAAAATTTGTTTTTCTCTTTGCAGTTCTGATTGGGTGACTTCCATCATAGCCAATATTTTATAACTTTAAATAAAGTATAATCTATAAAAATATTGAATCACTGTGTTGTACACCTGAAACTAATATAATATTGTAAATCAACTATACCTCAATAAAAAATCAATTTGTGTAATTAAAATTTTTAAATGTTGGAGGTAGATACAGTTATTCACATTTTAGAATTACAAAAACCAAGGTATAGAGAGAGTTGTATGCTGCTAAATGTTTAACAACAAGTATGTTGAACAGAAAGGCCCTATTTGTAGTATCTGCCAATTTTTATGGTACAAAATTTCTACCACAGCTGCTTTCGAGCTACAAATGTGACATCAACTGGCTCACGAAATTCCAAATGTTTTACAGTCAACTCACACAGTCTGATATTAGCCAGTGCCAGCACTCTGCTAAATGGTACACTTAAATGACCTAGGATTGCCTAGCTAAAAGTGATAGGTCAAGGCTACAAAGTCAGGCAAACTGTCCATGCTTGATTGGCCCACATTCTGGTGATGATTTTGAGTACCATTCTCAAATTGTAGCAGTTAACAAAATATATATTTAATTATTTATTGTGGATATTTCCCTTTAACATACTTACTCATTTGCAGCCAGTTGTCATCCCTGATTACTACACTTACTAAAGTAGTATTCTTATTTTAATTATTAATCTTTTATTGGATTGCATTTGTCCATAAATTATAACAATGTTTGATTAGCAAAGTCATTCAGTTACACGTTTTCTTTTCCTTTGAAAGTACTGCTCTAATTAGCACAAGTATTTAAGGGTTGGGAGAACTATCTATCTTGAAGGACGTATTAGATTCATCCATTTCAAATCCCTTAGTACATATTGTAGCAGAATAAAGTAGGCATTTGAAAATTTGATTCAAAATATAAATAGCAGATAGTCAAACTAAATCTCAGGGGTGAGAAGACGGAGGACATTTGAATCATATTACCAGATGTTCAGCCTCTACTGTGAATTCAAAAGCAAAAACAAAAATTGTTAATTGGAAAAATTGAGGTCATCATACATTGTAAAAATACAAGTCAGAATTTCATCTCATAAGCAAATGCAGCTCTGAAATTTAAAAATGTATTAAACCTAAAACACTGTAAGAAAAAAACAGAAATAGCTTGATTTTCTCAACTTACAGAAGAATTTCACCTTATGAAATTGACTTTTTATTCTCTTTGATTTTATTTTTTAAACATCTTTATTGGAGTATAATTGCTTTACAATGGTGTGTTAATTTCTGCTTTATAACAAAGTGACTCAGCTATACATATACATATATCCCCATATCTCTTCCCTCTTGCGCCTCCCTCCCTCCCACCCCTCTAGGTGGTCATAAAGCACCGAGCTGATCTCCCTGTGCTATGCAGCTGCTTCCCACTAGCTATCTATTTTACATTTGGTAGTGTATATATGTCCATGCCACTCTCTCCGTCCCAGCTTAGGCAGGTTTCCATTACTTAGTATTTCAACTATAGCCACAATAACCAATCCAGGTATCAAAAATCTAATCATGCCATTTTATAATGCTGTGACCCCTACAATCCAATGCATTAACGGTTAGATGGAGAGAGGGCTCAATATCAAATCCTTCTTTTTGAATCAGTTTCAGATGGTTCTGTTTCTAAAACTGTTGAAGCAACGGCATTAATTATACAGTTCCATTATGACAAAGCTGAAAACAGCAGTCACTATGGCATGATTTCTTTAGGAAGCAATGCAACCTGTTCTCTGATCAGGTTTTGTTTCCCACAGGGAGGCATCAGTCTTAAATTACATAGCAAGCAGTCAAAAGAAAGGAAGCAAACAATAAGCACTTCCCATGGGGAGAGAGAATGAGGATCAAACTCAGGGTATCCTATTAAATAAATAAAATCCTTTATTTCTGTCAGTTATTTCCATTCACACACACTTACATGTACACATATACAGAGATAATGTATTCAGGATATTTATGTATTTGATTTTATTCCCATTTATTATTTTACTTTAGACAATACATTTTTACTTGTCATTTCAGGCTCATAAAGTTTTCTTTCTATTTCCTCTGAAAAACAAAAGGTGGAGTAAGGTGACTATTACCTGACAAGGATAATTTTTTTCCTCATTAAACAAACAGTTGTTTAATGAAAGTAAGTGAAACAACAGACTATTTTGTCTTACCCCCAAATTTTCTGTATTTTGCTTCATTAATTAATAATTTAACATAGTAAAAAAAATAGCTCCATTAATTCATCAGACTAATGAAGAGAAAAGAACATGATAAACTCCTAGAAATAGCATAGGAGAAAATCTAGACGACCTTGGGTATGAGGATGACTTTTTAGATACAACACCAAATGCATGATGTGTGAAAGAAATAATCAGCTGGACTTCATTAAAATTAAAAACTTCTGCTCTACAAAAGACACTGCCCAGAGAATGAAAAATCAAGCCACAGACTGGGAGAAAATGTTTGCAAAAGACATAAACAGCTCTTATCCAAAATATGCAAAGAACACAATACAGATATATGAAACAAAAAAACCCCCCACAAAAACTCTCAGCAAGACAGTGAACAACTTGGTCAAAAATGGACAAAAGACTTGAACAGACACCTCACCAAAGGAGCTATGTAGACAGCAAAGAAGCACATGAAAGGATGTTCCACATCATATGTCATAAGGGAAATGCAAATTCAAATGATGAGTTACTGCTACACACCTATTAGAGTGTCCAAAATGACAACACCAAATGTTGGTGAGGAGATGAAGCAACAGAAGCTGTCATTACCATATTATTCAGCAATCATGCTCCTTGGTATTTACCCAAAATGAGTGGAAAACTTAGGTCTACCAAAGCAGCCTGCACACAGATACTTATAGCAGCTTTATTCGTAATTGCCAAAACTTGGAAGCAGCAAAGATGTTCTTCAGTAGAGGAATGGCTAAATAACTCTAGTAAATCCAGACAATGGAATATTATTCAGCACTAAAAATAAATTAACAACAAAAAAATAATAAGTTAAAAAATGAAATGTATCAAGCCATGAAAGACACGGAGCACATTAAAAATATATTATTAAATGAAAGAAACCAGTCAGAAGTGGCTACATACTGTATGATGCCAACTCTGTAACATTCTGGAAAAGGCAAAACTGGAGATGGTAAAAAGATCAGTGGTTTACAGGTGTTAGGAAAGAAGGAAGGATGAATAGACAGGACATGGGATTTTTAGGATAGTGACTCTACTATGTGTGATACTATAGAGGTAGAAACATGTCATTATACATTTGTCCAAAAACCACAGAATGTATAACAGCAAGAGTGAACCCTAGTGTAAATTATGGACTTTGGGTGTTTATGATGTGTCGATGTAGGTTCATCAATTATAACAAATGCACTACTCTGGGGATGTTGATAGAGAGGCTATATGTGTGTATGTGTATAGGTATGTGAGTTCCCGTGGGCATGCATGTACATGCATACATGCTCACACACAAACAGAAGGTATATGGGAGTTCTGTGTACTTTATTCTCAATTTTGTTTTACTATTGTAAAAACCAAAATCTATTTAATAGAAGAAAAAGAAGTGCAGGGTAGAATTTGCTCTAATAAGCCATCACAGCACTGCCGTGACTACTGAGAAGAAAGCTAATTGGAAACCCTATCTGAAGCATCAGCAAATGAAAGCAGAAAAGGCATCTTAACACAATAAATTGATACAGATACAACTTAATTGATATGGATACTTTACCTATATAAAAAATATTAAGCCCTCTACCATAGTCCATTTACTCTAATATTCAGTTGAAGATGTGGATTTCTGGCCTCTAAGCCCAAAGTAAATGCTAATGTACAGCAAACTTTTCTTAAAACAAGAAAAGAAAGTCTTAAATTTTATCTGATACGGAATTCTGGATGTTTTCCTTCTGTAGGACATCTCCTTGTGCCACCTTTGTAAACATGGCACTTTCAGCAGTAAAACCTTCCTTGCTGGTAACTTTAGGTCTGGGAAGTTGAATAAATAATTCACTGGGAGCCTTAAACATTCATTGCACTCATCAACAAATGGTCAGAGAAGATATAAAACTATAAAATATGAACATAAGGATTCAAGTGGCAGGACATTTTAAGAGAGCATTCAAGTGGCAGGACATTTTAAGAGAGCATTTCAGAGCTGATTTGTGTGCTAGACCATGAGTCTCACTATAAACTTACTTCCACTCAGCACTGTCCAAACCTACAGACCAAGAGAAATAACAAATCTCTACTGCCAGCATGAAATTATTTTAAAAATGAGGAAAAAGAGCACTCCCTATCCATGACAACATTGCACCACTTTATCATCAGGACCTGGTTGGTAGGTTATACTACAGAGCAAACCAAAGAAACACCCAAAATATCAGTGACTCCAAACCAAAAGAGATTATTTTTACCCACATTTCATGTCCATGTGCAAAGCTATTGACAGAGAGGACTTTGATAATCCTAGTTATTCAAATATCCAGATTAGAAGATCTATAGTGATGTGTGGTTCCACATCACTGGTTCCTGTTCTACAGGAAAAGGGAAGGTGTGTACTCTCTTGCCATTTCTGCTCAGTTGTGGGTGTAGCGCTTTGTGCCCACATTTCATTGCCTAAAGCAAACCATGTGGGCATGCACAACGTCCAAGGGGTGGGCAGCTGCAAATCTCCCAAGTACCCAGAAGGCAAGGGACTGAAAGTATTTGATAAATAGCACTAATGACTGCCACGGAGACCCTCAGTCTGAAGAGACTTTGGAAACTGAAGCTGGCTAAACTCAGTTTATCTGTTCTTTGATCAATACTGTGCTTTCTCTGCCCTGGGTTTATATACCCTCTTCCCTTATCTCTACAGGTCTCCCCAAGATGCCTCTCTGACACCCTGATTATATGACTAATATACTCTTCTACAGCCTCAGCTCATCAGTGTCGTCATTACAATTTCCTTCTCTTCTTTCTTTCTCACCTTCCCTCTTGTCCTTATCTGAAACCTTGCTCTACTGTACAGACACAATTACCTCTGAAGACCACAGAACAGGTAGCTAAGGGAGAGTTAGGAGGATTGCAGTAGTGGTCCTTGCAGTGGATTAGAGATAATCATAAAGGGCTGGCCACTTCTCTCGTGAAGTGGGAAGTATAGTCAAACTTCCCTTCCTTTGAATATGGGCTGCCTTTGATACTTACTTTGGTCAATACAATGTGACAGAAATGATGTTTTGGAATTTTCAAGACCAGATGTTCAAACAAACTGGCAGTTTTTATTTCTTTCCTCTCCAGGGAAGGCAACCTTCATACTATAAAGTAGCTTTAGGCATAATGTGGAAGTGGAGAGAACATGTAGATATTCCCAAAGGCCTGGCTATTGAATGAAACCTTCTTGGACCAGTCTCTTCTGTCTACTGAATTCATCTGATTGGGGGACCTCAGCCAATGACATGTGGAGCAGAACAACCTGGAAGAACTTCCTTGACTTCACAAGGAATTGGTGAGAAGCAATAAATCATTGCTGTTTTAAGTCAATAAAATTTGGAGGTTTTTTTTTCCTTTAAAGAGTAATATACTAGAGAAATAGTTCTCTACTCTGGCTGAACATGTGAATCAGTTGGATTTTTGTTATAAAAGTCTTAGGTGACCAGGGGCCACAGTAGGAAACTGATCATTTCTAGGAGTGGACCCCAGCCTCATTGGTGATTCTAAAACACCGTCAATGTTGAGAACTATGGAGTTAGCTTTGCTTGTTCTGTAGTTCTGCTTCTAACTCATTTCTCCTGTAACGGTGAAAAAAAAAAAAAAACCTTCATAGTTTAGCCTTATCCATATAGCTCAACTGCTTTCTATTCTTGAGTCTTAAAGTCTTGTTCTTCAGGAACATTTAGTCCCAAAGTGTTCTGAAAATGACGTTTCTGTTCGAAGTAGAATGCAGTTAATGGATCATTGATTTAATGTATTGTTTTTTTGTTTGTTTGCCTGTTTGCTTTTTTTTTTTAAACAATCCCTTTTGTGTGTCTGCATATATCTCAATGAGAAGGGCCTCAAGATATAAATATTTAACTCCTTTCTGACATATGAGTCACTGACCATATATGTGAATCCTCAGCCATCATCTTTCCTAACCTTTTCAGGTGCTTTAGGATCTTACATTGCTAATGTGAGAAGTTGTCATTAAATCTCTCAGTGTTCCTACAAGCAGCTACTTTCTTTATATGCCTAGGAGAGACAGAAATCTTACCTGGATTTTAATTAAAGATACAAACACAATCAGATTTAATTAGAAGTTGCGTAAATTAGCTTATCCATTTAGTAGAGCTATAGTAAATATCTGCTATACATTAAATTTGCTAATATTTTGACTTTTTTTTTTTTTTGCGGTACGCGGGCCTCTCACTGTTGTGGCCTCTCCCGTTGTGGAGCACAGGCTCCGGACGCGCAGGGTCAGCGGCCATGCCTCACGGGCCCAGCCGTTCCGCGGCATGTGGGATCTTCCCGGACCGGGGCATGAACCCGTGTCCCCTGCATCGGCAGGCGGATTCTCAACCACAGCACCACCAGGGAAGCCCTATTTTGACTTTTTAATCAAAATACAGCTTCTTTGAAATTTTAAAACATTTTTATTGAGAACTAATGCTATTGGGTTCCTAAAAATATTAAGAACGAAAACAAATCTTGCCAGGTGCCACTTAGAATTGATTACTGAAGTGCTTACATTCAAGTACATTGGAAATGGACAAAGAATCATTTGAATCCAGGTTCCACTGATCACTGCTTGTGTGAACCTACTGAATCTACTTAGACCCTCTAAGCTCACTTCCTCCTTTATAGCTATAACAGTATTTATATCTCTGAGCTACTTTGAAGCTTAAAATAATAATGTTTCAATGACAGTTCTCAGAAGAAAATAGGCACTAAGTAAATATTATCAATTTTTTAAATTATTTGTCAGTATCATAATAATGAGCTCACATCAGCTAAGGAACACCTCCTACACTCCATCCTTCTCATCCTGTACTGTACAGAGAATTCAAGAAGCAGCAAATGTTTGAGAAGAGGTTCAAAGATGGCAATCTAGATTGACGGCCCACCCCTTAAAATGAACAACAAAATATGTAAAGATAAAAAAAAAAAGCGTGTGGGGGCTTCCCTGGTGGCGCAGTGGTTGAGAGTCTGCCTGCCGATGCAGGGGACACGGGTTCGTGCCCCTGTCCGGGAGGATCCCACATGCCGTGGAGCGGCTGGGCCCATGAGCCATGGCCACTGAGCCTGCACGTCCGGAGCCTGTGCTCCGCAACGGGAGAGGCCACAACAGTGAGAGGCCCACATACCGCAAAAAAAAAAAAAA
>NW_006792522.1:242829-250074 GCF_000442215.2 Lipotes vexillifer
CCTGCTGAATGCTTTTGGCTAGCAGAGTCATTTTCTTTGTGATCACCTCATTTATACTCACCTAGTATCTGAGAACCTAATTTACTTTCTGACTCTTTAGGCATAGAACCATGTACAGAATTCAAGGGTCCCGGGTCCCAGTGAGGTGCGCTTTCCATTACTTTTCGCAGGTGGAAGAATAAAAGAGAACAGTAAATGCTACTTGAATTTCATGATTTCAAATATCCAGTAAAGATGAATTCACTTGCTGCACCTGCTTGTTGTTTCATCATTCCATTTCCTATCTCCCTTGTGAATTGGCCCACAGACACAACACCTATTTAAAATGATTGGGTCTTGAAAAAATGTAAATTGATATTTCATACCCCATAGGTTCTTCTGCAATGGTAATATCTGTGGTATATGCACACTGCAAATTAAATCATTTTTTAAGCTAGCATAAGGTCTATCTAATAAAAACCGTTACGAAATCCCACTCTGCTCAGTAGCATCTTTTCACTGTGAAGCATTTAAGCTTTTAAAAAGCAACAGAACAAATGTGATTGATTATCAGTTCACTTCCCATATTCTACATTGAAATTAAAGAAAGTAAAAGCTCTTTTATGAGAGTGATATAACTACCTGCAATATTAAACCAATAAAAAGCTGTGTTCAGCTGTTTGTGAACTATCTTGACCCAGATGACCCAGCCTTCCAGAGCATAGAATGCTTATATAGTAACTGATCAATCTTTCCTAACTGTGGCAAAAGCAGTAAAAATGCATTCCAAATTGACTAAAAGGTCAAAACACTCTGAAAGAATCCCATCATTGAAGCAAATATAAAGTTAACCACACTTGTGATAAGCAAAACAAATGAAAAAATGTAGCCTATTAGTATGTACTTTGGAGACATTCTAAGAATTATTATTATTATTATTATTTTTTTTTTTTGCGGTACGCGGGCCTCTCACTGTTGTGGCCTCTCCCGTTGCGGAGCACAGGCTCCGGACGCGCAGGCTCAGCGGCCATGGCTCACGGGCCCAGACGCTCTGCAGCATGTGGGATCTTCCCGGACCGGGGCATGAACCCGTGTCCCCTGCATCGGCAGGCGGACTCTCAACCACTGCACCACCAGGGAAGCCCTCTAAGAATTATTAACTCATTAAAAACAAGTTCCCACTCCTTGACAATAACAAAACTAGATTTGATTGAGCATGAATTTGTTTTTCTGCTTATCTAAATATTAGCCAATGCCAAGATGAGTCTGAATGAGCTGATACACTTTTCTGCAAATAGCTATTTTATCTATAAATATCCCACTTTTACTTAAAGTCTCCAAAGAATCCATTATAAATGGCTACAGATAATACTTGTGTATACTCCTTAGTTTAAGAAACATAAACACAACCAAATAAATGCAGGATTCTCTAATAATAGTTACTGTGGGATTCAGTTTACAGAGAAGCAAGTATGACCTTGGATGGACCTGTTCAATAGATTTGTTCTCTTTGGCAAAAAAGGTTTCAGCAGCAGCAAATACAAGATAGTCTAGAATAGCAAGCTATGAACAATAGTTTTCTATCTATAGGTTACCATTTTTTCTCTGGGATGATGAAAAGTATTAAAAACAGCATGTAGCTGTGGGTTACTTACACCTGTATGAATGGGTGACAGTTAAAGGGCATGACTTCATTAAGCAGTAGGACAAAGTTTTTAAAAGACAGCTTTGTCCTAGACAGAGTGATCAGACAGGGGGCAAGATGGACAAACTGAAATGTGGGAGGAAGTCAAAAATAAGTTATTAAACCATGGGTGTATCTCAGAGAGTTGGTTACAAGGACAAATTATATTTCTTATTGTATGGGACTTATGGAACAACTTTAAATCAGTGGTAAGAACAGCAGACAAACAAATCCATTGATTCACTTGGTCCCTGAGGCTAGCTTAGGTTTGGACCTTTGATGTGGTTTATGCAGCCTCAGTCATGTAGTGTACAAAGATTGTGTCAGGCAACAAGGTAAGCTTCTAGCACAGAAGGATTATATTTATTTCATTTATGGTAGACCTCTTCACCTTTGTATGTGTGTGCAAAATTCAGTTCATTGATTGTTTGAATATCCTAGATTAGGACAAAACTTTATTTCATGTAAATAAATTCAGTTTTTGAAACAAACAAATTCCATCAACAATGTGAATAATAAAACCAAGTAACTTTCATTGTGAGAAAATATAAAACAAGAATATTAAAGAAAGAGATAGGTGATGTGACAGAGAAAGCAAAATAAATGAAAAAAGGTAAGCTTAATATTCTGGGAATATTCGTGAGTTATTGCTTAGGGAAATTCCAAAACAAAAGTTCAAATATGTTTAATCAATGACCACATGATCATAAAATATAGAGGCAAATTTGAGTCACCAAAATGGCAAATTTGCTTGAAAACAAATTCTGGTAACTATGATAAAACACATCTATGCTGTGTAATTGCACCATAAATATCCAGAATTCTACCCTAAATTTGTAGCAAACAAGCTACAATTTTGTCTTCTACCTCCAGACTTGGTATGATCACAATGTAGGCATTTCATTAAATACTATCAAGAAAAATATGGCAAAAATGAATTTAATAAATTAAAATTAAAGTTGTATTTCTTTAAGAATTATTTATTCATATGTGGAACAGATATCCAAGAATAAATGCAGAATAATGATTCTTCTGATTGGCACATTTCAGTCATAGGTTCTGAGTTTTTCTTCAAATGTGTATTTCACGGAATTGGTACTTCTGGTGTGCCCTTTTCCCAATCAGATGATGTATGCGGCAGTAGCAGTGTTGCCCTATACATGAGCACCCCCTACTGACGCATTCTGGTGACCCATTCCTATTACTGTAAGAAGGATTGATTTGAAATATCTGCTACTGTATTTTAGATCTATGCTTGCATACGTGATGTGTACTAACACAGTACACACATTTACAAACTGCAATAGCATCTCAAGAACTTAGCTCAAGGCACTCTGTTGATACTCATCTCATCTTTTAAAATAGCAAGTAAAATGACAAAACTAAGTATTTCCCTATGTTTAATGTTTAAAAAGTCAAGTAGATTAATTTATAACTGTATTAGTTTTCTGTTGATACTATAACAAGTTGCTGAAAACTCAAAGGCTTCAAACACTTCAAATTTATTATCTTACAGTTTCGTAGGTCAGATGTCTGACAAGGGTCACACTGGGCTAAAATAAAGTGTTGACAAGGCTGTACTCTTTTTTGGTGGCTCTGGGAGAGAATCTGTTTGTTTGTTTTGTTTTGTTTTGCCATTTCCAGCTCCTGGAGGATGCCCACATTCCTTGTATCAGAGCCTCCTTCCTCCATCTGCAAATCCAGCAAAGGTGCATCAGTCCATACCTTTCTCCCATAGTCGTCATAACTTCCATCTCTTCCTTCCACCTCCTCCTACCATTTTTAAGACATTATTTCTACCCAGATAATCCAGAATAATCTTCCTATTCTAAGATAAACTAACTAGCAATCTTAATCCTCTTTTGCCGTGGGCCCTAACGTATTCACAAATTCTGAGGATTAGGATATGGACATTATTGGGGGGATCATTATTATACTTACCACAACACCAGAAATTACTTTGTAAATATAAAAATAGCATCTGCTTAGAAATGTAGAAAACACATATCCTCACATTAATGTCTGAAAAATTTTGCCAAGTTTTCAGTATTTGTTCAAACAAATAATAGAATTCCAATTTCTTGATAGAAATGTTTGGCTCACATTAGAATATACAAAAATGAATATGGGATGGAGGAGAGATAGAGAAGTCTTAAAGGAAAGAAAAGTGGAATCAGAAACCTTATCTTATTACAACTAAATGTTCAGAATTTCTAAGTAAAAATACAGTTTGGGAATTTTACTTCACGTATTATACAAACCAAACATATTTTAAATAACTACATAAGTAAAAAAGTAACCTTATTTCTTTAACTTTTATTGCCTTTTGAAATTTTGTGGTTGGGGTAATATGGAAGCCTGGTAAAGAATAAACACTTATTAATCAGACTCTGTTTCTTTTATTTTTCCATTAGTTAATTAATTTATTTTTATTTTTGTCTGCGTTGGGTCTTCAATGCTGCGCGCAGGCTTTCTCTGGTTGCTGCGAGCGGGGGCTACTCTTCATTGCGGTGTGTGGGCTTCTCATTGCGGTGGCTTCTCTTGTTGCGGAGCACGGGCTCTAGGTGTGTGAGCTTAATTAGTTGTGGCATGCGGGCTCAGTAGTTGTGGCTTGCGGGCTCTAGAGTGCAGGCTCAGTAGTTGTGGCACACGGGCTTAGTTGCTCCGTGGCATGTGGGATCTTCTTGGACCAGGGCTCAAACTCATGTCCACTGCATTGGTAGGCGGATTCTTAACCACTGCGCCACCAGGGAAGCCCCAGACTGTTTCTTTTTAATCTCTGCTTTATAATATACCAGGGGTATTGTCTTAGGCAAGTTCTTAACCACTCTTGGTGCTCAGATATAACATCTGTAAAATGGAGACAATAATAGTAATGCCTATTTCAAAGGATTGGTATGGTAATTAAATTAAATGATCCATAAAATGTAATTACTTTTGGGAGGAGCATCGAGTAAGAAATTAGTGATCACATGTAGAGAACAAATGTATGGACACCAAGGCGGGGAAAACAGGGGGTGGGATGAATTGGGAGATTGGGATTGACATATATATACTAATATGTATAAAATAGATAGCTAATAAGAGCCTGCTGTATAGCACAGGGAACTCTACTTCACTTTGCTGTACAGTAGAAACTAAAACAACATTGTAAAACAGCTATACCCCAATAAAAAATAAATAAATTAGTGATCACAAAGATTATCATTTTTAACCGTAAGCAACCTCTAGATAAAAGCAGTACTCATCTTTAATAATGCATCAGTTTAAAGTTTGCAACATAAAAACCATGGATTCTTCCAATCTGTTTCAAAGAAGGAACATGTATTTTAAAGTTTTTAACACATCAGTTGTGTTCGTAGACATCTACCAATCAATTTTGTGAAGCTTTCATGGCTGTTAGCCTTTTTTCTTTCTTAAACCATTAAAGTGAAAAAATAAAAATATTTCACGGATCAAAGCCAATTAATTGTACTCTAGTATGCACACAGTTAAGGACAGGGTCGTTTTAGCTGAATAGTCACACTCAGAAAACTTAATGTGCGTTATTTTTGTCTCCAAAGAGGCATATCTTAAATGCAAAACCTTTTAGAAAACAACAGGAACACTCCTACAAGATAGTGATTGATTCATTTTCCTAAATGCTTTACTCTCCTTTTTATTTATTTGAAGGAAGTACACACAAGACAACATAATTTTGATATCTTTATGAAGACTTAATTGAGTGCTTCTAACAGGCACTGTAAAAAAACATATACTTTTCTTAAAAAAAAACAAACAACAGCTAACAAGAAATCCACTGACTCATCCTTAAAGTATTATTCTAAGGAAGTGGAAATACATTTACATAAGCAACTAAATAAATTTCAAATAAATATAAACACCTATGCTAAGTTTATTGGGGGCCAGTACCAGTACGTGGCCTATTAGGAACCAGGCCACACAGCAGGAGGTGAGCGGCGGATGAGTGAGCGAAGCTTTACCTGCCGCTCCCCATCACTCCCCATCACTTGCAGTACCGCTTGAACCATCCCCCCACCCCCAGTCTGTGGAAAAATTGTCTTCCACAGAACCGGTCCCTAGTGTCCAAAAGGTTGGGGACCAATACAATGAAGCAATACAAGTCCAGCAGGGAGGACAGCAAGTGCTAAGACAGGGGAGAGTGGAAAATCATACTGTGTTCAAGAAAGGAAGAGTTAGTTGGAACTTTGATATGGACTGAATAGATGTGGTGAGTAGCACTGAGTAGGAACGAGGCAAGATTTGGAGCAAATTGATCTCAAGGACTTTGGTTTCCAGTTCAGCATGTCAGGAGCTGAGGAGTCATAACTCCCTCCTAACAACAAGTAAAAAGCTAAACAGACTGAAAAATCAGCAGCTCTTCTTACATCTGCTAGAGAAATGAGGTGCCAGAGCAAACTGCTATGAAATATGGAAAGATAAACAGGTAAATACAGAGAATCCAACTTACCAGAGCAGAAACCCACCTTGTCTGGAACCAATACCCTGGTAAGAAAATCTGAACTTCACTTGATAAATAGCTGGAGGCTCAGTGTGAACGATTCTGAGAGATACACACTCCAGGGAGATTCACTTATATGAATTTTTCCTCCAGGAGCTCTTCCAAGTTCACATAGTGAACATCAGAGAAAAATCTCTTTGGTCTTCCAGCAGAGGGAGGGGGGAAATAACCATTTTGAAATTCACCAGAATATTATGTTCTTCTTAACATAGTCTGCTTTCAAGAGATACTATTTTAACAGACTCTCACCTACTGAGGTTTTATCCGATCCTAACTGACCTGATGGAAAAGAAGTACCCAATTTCAGTCCACTTTAACTTTCCATGGGGGACAAAGGAAATGCTCAGTTCTAGCCATCCTATACCATACATGAAGACAAAAAAAGGAAAATACTTAGGAGTACTTGTGAAGTTCATAGCCCAGGAGCAGACTCACTAAAAGACTGAGACCTAAACTTAGGACCATGGAGCTCCTCCTCTTCTCCTACCCCACACCTCACCGCTACATTACTAAAGGACGATTTACAACAGTTCCTTTTACCCAGAACATCAGGTCCACCTTTCAACAAAAAATTATCAGGTATTGTAAAAGGCAAAAAAACAGTTTGAAGAGAGAGAGCAATCACCAGAGCCAGATCCAGATATGGCAGTGATGTTGAAATTGTCAGACCATGAATTTAAAACAACTATGATCAGTAGGCTGAGAACTTGTATTCATCAGGGTACTCCAGAGAAACAAAACTAATAGGATACCTATGTTTTCAAAAGAAGGATCGAAGAGGTTTATTGGCCCATGACAAGATACAAAATGATTAATGAAGATAACAACCATATTCTATCAGCTAAGTGCCACTTGGCCCTATGATACTATCCTGAGGGCATCTCTGGGTTCACATTTTCTAATGGGCTGCTGGAAGAAATTAATCCCCTCAAATCAAGACCCAAAGACAAAGGATTCCAGAAACCACTGGGGAGGAGCGTGGCTTAGAAAGCCCTCTCTTATCGATGTGCATGTGTGTGTGTGTGTGTGTGTGTGTGTGTGTGTGTGTGTGTGTGTGTGT